>NW_020202708.1:6960-19281 GCF_001531365.2 Cynara cardunculus var. scolymus
CTGAGGATAACGTTGAATCCATTCCTCCGGCCAGTTAGAACCAAACCTGTGCATTACATCAAAACCCGTAGAGTTATTGTGGAAACCCTGCCCATTGATGAATCTATACGACAAAGAATGAATAAGTGGTCCCAACTCGCTCCAAGTATCTTCCCAAGCATGCGTCGATAAGCCATTACCCACATCATATATAAAGAAGCGTCGGCAGTGAGGCCTTAAATCTAAGAGACTCCGAAGGATCCAAGACCACTCATTCCTCTTCTTGATAACCCAAAAGTTACGGCCCCGAACACAGTGAAATTGAATCCAAGAGACCCACATCGTATTTCTGTCCCTTAAAATATCCCAAATATGTTTAAAAAGGAGACATCTATTCCAGGTCGAAAGTCTTTTCAACCCAAGTCCCCCACTCTGAACAGGCAAGCAAATAGAATCCCAAGCAACATAACATTTACCCCTCTGTCCCTCCGCTTTACTCCATAAAAAGTTACGAAAAATCTTCTCAATTTCATGAATCGTGGTTGCCGGTACAAGAAATACCGACATCCAAAACGTTTGCATAGATTGGAGAACTGAGATAATAAGTTGACGACGCCCTGCATAAGAGAGGAATTTGTTCTTCCAATTTAACAAAAGAGATTTAATCTTTAACACAAGGGGGTTAAAATCACGTACCTTCAGACGAACCGGTGAAACAGGAACGCCCAAGTAACGAATAGGAAAAACCCCAGGCCGAAAAGATACTATCACGAATACTGCTCTGAACCTCCATTGACACATTCCCAAAAAACACCTCACTTTTCTCCAGACTTGGCGATAAGCCCGATCGTTCTTCAAACAATTGTAGACCACGTTTAATAACTCTAATTGGCTCAAAATGACACTAATTGGGTCAGATTTAGTTTTGATCATACCTAAATGGGTATAATGTGTGCTAAATTCGTCATACTTAGTCTAATCAGACGTTAATTGGAGTAATTGAGGGTTCATTTTCTTTTCTTTTTTGAAAGGAAACCAAGCAAATTTATAAAACCAATAAAAGAAATACAGATTTTAGGCGAATGACCACACCCAAGAGAACTGAAACACAAAAGACTTGGTCACCACACCATACCAAGCCAAAAGATATAAAGCCCAACAGACACAAACAGGCTACAAAAAATAAACAAAAGAAGCTTAAACCTCATAAAAACCCCCCTATCAAGACCCTATCTTTCATGTAAACCATCATTCCGCTCAACCCGTCTCCCCAGCCACACGAATGGAAATTTTGCTATTGATTTCTTTCATAAGTTTTACAGCTGTGCAGCGATTCTTAGTAAAGAGTCTTCGATTCTGTTCTTGCCAGATATTGTAAACTGAAGCCGCAAGCACAAGCTTCTTCTTTAAACGTTTTGGCGACCGGCTCGAGTCTGAAATAGCTTCCAGGATTTGATCCCACGAGTCTGGCATATTCATCCAGTCCACAAACATGTAAGATGCTATCCCAAACCTCTATTGAAAAGGGACACTAGAAAATAGGTGGGAAGACGTCGATGACAAGCAAGCCAAAGACATAAAGCATTCTTAGGAATATGATCTGAGAACGAAACCGATTTATACCAAGGTACAACCGGGTGGTTCCCCTCCAACGAGGACCAAGCAGTACTAACCGTAAAATCCAATCCATAGTTGATATCCCCTCATAATACTATATGACGAACAAAATCATTCAAAGACGGCAAAGGAGCAGTATTAAGCTCAACATACCTGTTACACCAATCAACCGGCCACTCCACATCCATACTCATAATTAACTCCCGGCCGTAGTGACAGTCGAAAACCCACAAGAATGGATGAATCTGTAGGAGATGAAGGAAGAAAGATGACCACTGGCGAGCCAAGTATCCTCCCACGCATTAGAATCCCGTCTGTCACCAATCTGGGAGATCAGAAATCGTCACAATTAAGGCCGTAAGTCCAATAGTTTGTGTAAAACCCACGACCAATTGGAGTTTTTCCGAATGATCAAGAAGGGCGAATGAAACTCAAGAACGGCCTCCTTAATGTAGACTTTCAATTGAGAATGAGACCCTCAAACGGGTATGGGACAATGGAACTCCCAAGTACCGAAATGGAAAAGAACCAAGCTTGAAAGGAAGACACTCAAGAACGACCTCCTTAATGTTAAGAGGAACATTCTCGAAGAATATCTCACTTTTCTAAGGACTTAGCGCTAACCCCGAGCGATTCTGGAAAAGAAAAAGTACCTTTTTAAGTACCTCAACCGATTGAACATCTCCCTTCGTGAACACGAAAAGGTCATCAACAAAGCATAGGTGCGTTAAATCCAAATCTTCACAACCTTTGTGATACCTAAAATCAGCAGCTTCCCGAATGCATTGCTTGAGGAGCATAGAGAACCCCTCCATCACGATCGTAAATAGATATGGGAATAACGGATCTCCTTGCCTCTGCCCCCTTCCCCCACGAAGAACCCATATAAGTATAGCCATTAATTGCAAGCGAATAGGAAGTAGTTGAAACCGTCTCCCTGATCCATTTGACCATTACTGGGTGGAACCCCATTCCCTGAAGCATAATAAGCAGAAATCGCCAATCCATCGTATCATAAGCTTTCTTGATGTCAATCTTGAACACACATCTCGGAGGGCCATCCCTAGAATGGTAGCCCGATACCAGCTCACGAACCACAAGAATGTTACTCGTAATCCTCCGACCCAGGATAAAAGCCGATTGGGCCCCATCAATTAAAGAATCCAAATGACGCTTCATTCTATTAACAATGACTTTACTAATGCATTTGTAAAGGGGTTCATTTGCCCTTAGTGGACATAATTAGCCTATTTCTCCTTAAGAAATCTAATTGGGTCAACATGACTCTCTAGATCATAAATTAGTCTTTGTAGACCCAAATAGAATTAATGGGCACATTTCTCTATAAGGAGTCTACTGAAAGGGGAAAATCCCCAGGCAATTTTATAAAGCAAGTAAAACATGGAAAGAGAGTACAGATCAACAAGAAGAACTACGGCAACTTTGACTTACAAACCAAGCCAAAAGAAGCCAAAATAAACAAAGGGAAATGCACCAAAAAAGAAAAATAAAACAAACCAAAGTATATAAAGRGYAAATCACCGAAAACTCCCARAAACGAATTTCTTCACCAACCTCATGATCACGCATATTTAATTCTCGTAAGCTTCTTTGTCGTCTTCCAAGCCATTCGTTGAAGAATCTGAATCTTGATATCAGCCACAACTTGAACTCCAGTACGGTTATGATTGTCAAAAAACTTTCTATTCCTTTCCATCCAAAKGTGATACACAGTAGCCGAGATACCTAGTTTTTGAACCGTAGACCACAATTTCCATCCTTGCAATTGTCCAATATTAAGAATATCCTCCCAATTGTCCGGACATATCTGGATCCCTATTTCCCTCTTTATTTCCTCCCAAATACTCCTCGAATAAGAACACTCAAAGAATAAGTGAWTGTGCGTTTCAATCACCAAATTGCAAAACACACATTTCAGATCAGGAGGTTCATGCTTCCACTGGCAAAGTCTGTCTTGGGTCGGTAGTCTTTTCTGACATGCCATCCACATACAGAGAGCATGTTTAGGTATGTAAGCTTTATTCCAAACCACCTTGTACCAATGCATAATAGGACCCTCTTCTTGCAAAGTTTTCCAAGCCACCTTTACCATAAAAGGCTGCCTATTATTATTAGGCTCAAGCCACTTAATCGTATCCTCAAAAGRACTAGGGGAAGGAATCTGCATTTGCTRCAACTGAGGAAAGCGTTGTGTCCATTCATCTGGCCACACATTACCAAATCTTTRCATTAGGTCATAAACCGTAGAGTTATTATGAAACTCATGGCCATTTATGAACCTATAAGAAAGCAAATGGATTAGGGGACCCTGTGCACTCCAATYATCTTCCCAAGCATGCGTAGACATCCCATTACCCACAATCGAAATAAAGAAACGCCTACAATGAGGTCTTAACTCTAAAATATTCCGCATAAGCCAGGACCATTCATTTCTCTTTTTTATCACCCAAAAATTTCCCCCCCTGATACAGTTATAATGAATCCAAGACACCCACATGGAATCTCTTTTAGTAAGAATATCCCAAATATGCTTAAACAACAAACACCTATTCCAAAGCGCCAGTCTTTTCATACCAAGACCCCCATTCTTAACAGGCAAACAAATCCTATCCCAAGAAATACAGCATTTGCCCAACACCCCTTCCGCTTTATTCCATAAAAAATTAAGGCAAATTTTTTCAATTTCATGGATTGTAGCCGCCGGGATTAGAAAACACACATCTAATAAGTTTGCATAGACTGAAGGACAGAAATGATGAGTTGTCTTCTACCTCTATAGGAAAGGAATTTGTTTTTCCAATTCATCAAACGGGCTTTAAGTTTAAGCACAAGAGGATTGAAATCACGTACCTTCAATCTAACCGGAGATAGAAGAACACCCAAGTAACGAATAGGAAACACCCCCGGACGAAATGGGAGGCAATTTCGAATAACTTGTTGAACGTCCAACTCAACATTGCCAAAAAATACCTCACTTTTTTCAAGACTCGGAGACAAACCCGATCGAACTTCAAACATTTGAAGGGCCCGTTTGATAACTTCAACCGAAATCGCATCCCCTCGAGTGAAAATAAAAAGATCATCTGCAAAACATAAATGAGTTAACTTGAGATCTTCACAGCCTTGATGGTAAGCAAAATTCACCTCCTCATCAATACACTTTTTTAGGATCATCGAGAGTCCTTCCATTACTACCGTAAACAAATAAGGAGATATTGGATCTCCTTGTCGAAGCCCTCGTTTTCCATGAAAAATACCTTTCGTCTGACCATTAACACACACAGAGAAAGTTGGCGTTGACATTAGCGATTTTATCCAATTTATCATAACTGGATGAAAACCCAGTCCTTTCAGCATCACCAGAAGATACTGCCAGTTAACAGTGTCATAAGCTTTGCGAATATCAATCTTGAAAGCGCATTTTGGTTCCTCCTGATGTTTCTGGTACCCGGCAACAGGCTCATGAGCCATTAAGATGTTATCAGAAATCTGTCTGCCAGGAATGAAAGCTGATTGAGCCTTACTAATAAGGTCATCCAAAGAGCCTTTCATCCTGTCAGCAATGATTTTACTAATACATTTCAGTAACACGTTGCAACAAGATATAGGCCGAAAATCAGACACACAAGAAGCATTCGGAATTTTCGGAATAAGGCAAAGCAGATTGTGGTTCAACTGATACTCTAAAGTGCCTGAGTAGAAGAAATTGTGAACCGCAATAAGAATATCTCGACCCACCACACTCCAAGCAGACTTAAAGAATTTCAAAGAAAACCCATCCGAACCCGGAGCCTTATCATTTCCAATATCAAATCAAGCAGACTTTATATCCATATGGGTCTGATCAAATGCAGAGATTCCGATAAAGTCAACGATCGATCAAAAGAAAAATCCTCCATAGACGGATTGACTAACCCATCACAAGAACCCAAAATACCAGAAAAATGAGTAATAAAAGCTTTTGGCACGTCATCATGTTCAAAAACCATACCAGAAGAGTCTTTAATAGCAGCAATGTGATTTCTATTGCGCTTCTCTTTCATGGAGTGAAAAAAGAACTTTGTGTTTCCATCCCCCTCATTCAACCAAGAAATCTTCGCCTTTTGTCKGAACATTTCCAATTGCTCATTCCTAGCTTGTTGATAAGCTAATAATAAGTGAGCAACATCCTCTTTTAGTAAAACATTAAACGGATCTAAGTCACAAGCCAATTGAGCTACATCAAGTTCCGACTTTAAAACGGTTACCCTCTTATCCAAGCAGCCATACGAATTTCTTAGACGACGACAGACCCCTTTCATATCTTTCAATTTCAGAAGAACTTTTTTCATATATGAGCCTGTTTTCGGTTTGCCCCAAACACTCTCGACCGAACTAAGAAAAGCTTCATGAGAAGTCAAGAAATTATCAAATTTAAAACCACGATTTCGAATTCTTCTCCCAACTTTAATTGATAGAATACCCGGAGAATGGTCAGAAATTCCTCTTGGTCCAAAAACAACCGAAGCATCCCCAAAATTATCAATAAATGCCAAATTCCCCAAAATCCGATCTAATTTATGAAGAATACCTCCATCCCCTGACGGCTTCTGAATCCAAGTATATTGGCACCCTTGATAAGGGATATCAAAAAGCTCAACATCTTCTAGACAAATGTGAAACTCTTCCATATCCGAATTACGCGTAGACGACCCTCCCAACCCATCATGAGGAAAAAGCATCGAGTTAAAATCGCCCATTGCTATCCACGCTTTATTAGTAATAATAATTTTGAATTTCCCAAGAGCCTTCCAAAGATCCCTCCTTTCCACCCCCGTATTACACCCATAAATAAATGTAAAGAAAATAGGGTCCGACTTACCAACAATACGGATTTCACAATGCACATATTGCAAATGTTGTTCAATCACAATCAAAGATAAAACAGATGGATCCCTAGCGATAATAAGACGGGTACCTTGATCGCAAGAGAGACCATTGGAAATCCAACTCCAGCTTCCAAACACACGATCACACACATCCCCCAGGTTACTTTGAACAACTTTAGACTCAATTACACAACATAAAGAAAGACGATTTACACGGATAAAATCACGTACCTCTCTTTGCTTTATTAGGGCATTAAGACCCCTAATATTCCAAGAAGCAAACTTTATCATTGAGAATTTGAAGAGATAGTACCACCCTCCCCCAAACATTCTTCAGCCACCCCTTCCCCAGAATCACATCGAACCGTATCAATGAGCTCCATATCATCATCACTACTAGAGTCACCCGTATAATCTTCAGTAGACAAAGACGAGAAACGATTACTTGTAGATGTTTGGACCGCACCACGTCTTGTTTGAAAAGCTTTGACCACCGCCTTGACTAGATCGGGACCCCCCATAGATCGAACCACTTTATTTTGACTCCCCTCTCTATCTCTTGGCGTTCTTCCAGCATCCACAGTGCAATACGTTCCCCCCATATGGTCATCACTATCACTAGCTGAGCTATCAAAACCTACAGTCTTTGCCTTGGGACTAACAATAGGTTTCTTTGGGTCCACAACCGGAGGTATCACATTTTGAACTTGCTTTAAAACCCCAACACCAAATAATGTATCAGACGCCACAAAATTGTCATCTTTGTTCTTAGAGGAGTCTATCTAAATGCCAGTGGATACTCCAGAATTTGACTTTGGCCGCCATTGTTGCCTTCTAGAATGCTGAAAACCTTCTTTTTCAAAAACCTTTGAATGCTCTTTTGGTTTCCGAACAACCCCTTTCATACAAGAAGAGTCCTTATGTCCAAACATTTTACACATGGAGCATTGAGACGGCACCCAATCATACTCCAAAACCACCTTTACAAGATCTTCACCATTACCTGAAAGCCTCGGGATTACCACTTCTATTTCCCGCTGCAAATCACCCACAGCCCAAACATTCACCAAAACCTTTGCAAAATTCGTTCTCCCCCAAGCCTTATCACAAGTGCTTGCCGTACAAGCATCCAAAGGTAAAGGGATCCCAACCGCACCAGCAATACGACTAATTCCGTCTCTATTAAATGCAACGAGAGGTATATTGAAAAATTTGATCCATAAAGGGCACGAAGAGTGTTCAGGTTTATAAAGTCCTTTTGAAGGATCCCAAGAAGAGACAAACTGTGGCACCCCTCTTATCATCAGGGGCGATGATTCAACCACTTGAGCACAACCACCCTCATCATTAAAACGAAAAAAGAAATAACCAAGTTCATTCACCATAGCATCCTTAAAACCAAACTTACCCCAAGCATTTTGAACCGCACGTAACACAACAGGAAACGGAAATCGAGCTCCCACAAAATACCCATAAAGAACCGTCTGGAAAGATTTAGCCATATCACGAGTTACTTCTAAAGGAAAATGAATCCTTGGAATCACACTCTTGTCCACCGGGTAATATGTCAATTCCGACGATGGAGCATTTCCAACAACTGCCGCAAACGACTTTTGTTCCTTAGAGTGATTCCCATTTAATACCAACATAGATAATCTCTCCCAAACCGATATCCGTTTTTTGATGCTGACATCACCCATATCATTCCTAAAACACCCCTCCTTAACACCTTCAAATAAAGAGCCGCCAACATCACAATTTCGCTGCCTATCTAAAATCACATCCGCAAAATCATGGAAAACCGGTTCTTCCAAAATTGCATCCGCAAAATCAACCATCTTCCCCTCAAACCAAGCAAACCTAGCACCCTAATTCCCGTATCAAGAAGCCGTGGCGCTGAAACCCTCGTAGAGCTTCCTCAATAAATTAAACGAAGACCTCACAGGAAGGTGCTGAATATTCTATCAAGTAACTCAACAAAGGAAACGAAGACCACAGAAACACTTGACACGAGAAAAGGAGACTAGATAATGCACACAGGAAAAACAACAAAAATCCGCAGCTCACACAAAAAAGATGAAACCAAACCAAAACAACCAAAACAAAACAGAAGCTCACCACGAATAGCCTTTGAAACACGCATGCAAAACTCGAAGACAAACTCCAACAACCAGATTGAAATACCAATAAAAGCAACGACAAAGCAAAGAAAAACCGGCAACAAAACAGCGCAAACCCTAGAACCAATAAATTCCATGCAGAACGACGGCCAAGAAGATTAACGTACTACCCCCTAGCCAAAGCCGTAAGTTCACCAGTTCAGACAACGACGAACAAGAATAAGAGCAATCCAATAGCAATAGCCCAATAAAAACACGACGAAACTAGGGAACATGCAAAACCCTAGCTGTTATCAACACACAGAACCTGCTAAACCCTAGCCGAGAGCACCTTAACCAAACCAACAAAGAGAGAAGAGGAAGCAAAGAACCAAACGACAATCAACCTAAAAGCACATCACAAAGGAATCGCGATGATGGACAACAAGAAAATGAACCTCAACGAAGAGAAACCCTAATGCTGCCACCAAAAGACAAAACCCTAAACCGTGAAAGAAATCTCCCGTTGAAAGACAAAACGAAATCAAACCGTAAAGCCACGCCAAGCAAGACAAAACGTGAAGGAAACGAGCCACAAACATCAGCAAAAACCGAACGGAATCATCATCTTCACCTTCGTCGTTCACGCAAACCCTAGAGAGAAAACCCCTCGTATTGGGTCAAAATGACACCTTAATGCTCTATAAGGAGTCTAATTGGGTCAAAATAACACTAAATGGGACATATTTAGTTTGTTCAGATCTTTTTTTTAAGGAAACCAAGCAAATTTATAAAACCAATAAAAGAAATAGAGTTTAGGCGTAAAGCCACACCCGACAAAACTGAAACGCAAAAAACTTGGTCGCCACACCATACCAAGCCACAACGAGGCAGAAAGTACAAAGCCCAACTAACACAAACAAACTATAAAAGATGTAATATTTGGTATAATTATTTTTGTTTTAAAATGTATGAATAAATTTATGGAGGTGGAGTGTGTGTATATAAATTTATTTTATTATAAATCTTGTGAAAAGAGGGGAAGTCGGCTGAGGGTAGCAAGATTCCCAAAAATTTCTATATATAGCAAGTGGGATTCAGATGAAAAAGGTTTACACTTTTAATTATAGAAAAGTCTCTTTATAATTTTATCCGGATTTGGAAGAAGAAGAAGAAGAAGAAGAAGAGATTTCAAAACTAGGATTTTCGGTTCTAAGCTGAGTGTATACTGCTTTAAAATATTGATTATTACATGATAATTCTTTTGCTATTAGAATTTGCTCTTTATGAACTGCATCTTCATATCATTTGGATAAGACCTTAAACCGGGTGAAGGGTGACCGGATATCACCTAAACCGGACAAAGAGTAACCGGATAACTCCTTAAACTCGTCAAGTGTTATCCAGATTCTACTTTAATCCGGACAAGGTTCGTCCGGATTTGTCTTAAATAACTTAAGTACTGATCAGGGTTCATATTAAACCGCTCATGCATCATCCGGATTAAGGGTTAGGAGTTAAATGTTCAAGGACCATCTAGTGTTTTTAACCGCGAGAGAGATGTAATGGCGGTGTAACCGCGAGAGAGATGAAATGGCGGTGTAACCGCGAGAGAGATGTAAAGGCTGTGTAACCGCGAGAGAGATAAAATGGCAGTGTAACCGCGAGAGAAATAGATAAATATTTATATATGTACAAGTTTGATTCTAAACTGCTAGTTTGGAAGGTATGTTATTTGTGTGAAATTTATACACTCACTAGACCTTTTAGGTCTAACGCTCAGTTGTTGGACTAACCTGTTTTGCAGGTCATCATACTTCACAGGACAAAGGCAAGGGAAAAGTTTAGAATAGATGAAATTTAGTTGCTCATATATGTATTGAGAAAAGTTGTTAATCCATGTTTGTAAGCAATATTCCATTATGTGTTATGAGTATGCTTATGTGGATTATCTGTATGTGGGAAAATGTGGGTTGTTACAAAAGAAATACGTAGTTTGTTCAGATCTTAATGGCTATCATGGGCTTATTTCTCTTATTTGAGTATAATTGATCTATAATGGTACTAATGGTTCATAATTGAGTATACTGAAAGGGGAAAAGGAATCCCCAGGCAATTTTATAAAGACAATAAAAGCGTCACCAAAACAAAACAAATCAGCAAGAGAAACTACGGCAACTTTTACTTACAAACCAAGTCATAAGAAGCCAAAAAAGACAAAGRGAAATACACCAAAACAAAACAGCACCAYCCGCCAACTTACAAAAGGCAAGAAAAACCCAAAAGACCCAAAACCCATAAAGAGCAATACCCATACAATCACATAGCGTTGGACTTCAAAATCTTCCTCCTAGTCTTCCAAGCCATACGATGAAGAATCTGCATCTTGATCACCGCAATAACTTTATCCTTCGAATGATTAAAATTGTCGAAGAACTTCCTGTTTCATTCCCTCTAGATATTATAAATCGTTGCCGATAGACCCAGTTTCTGAACCGTAGACCAAGATTTCCAAGATTGAGCGGACCCTCTATGAAGAATATCCTCCCAATTGTTCGGATAAGACAATAATCCCACCTCCTTTTTAATGCAATCCCAAATTCCGCTTGAATACGAGCATTCAAAAAATAAGTGATTATGCGTTTCAATCACTAATTTACAGAACACACACTTTAAATCCGGGGGTTCATGCTTCCACTGACTAATACGATCTTGGGTAGGCAATTTCTTCTGGCAAGCCATCCACATACAAAGAGCATGTTTTGGAATGAAGGCTTTATTCCAAACTAGTTTATACCAATGCACAATCGGATTTACCTCTTGTATAGCCTCCCACGCCACTTTTACCTGAAAATCACCCCGAGCACCATTTTTATCAAGCCAACGTATTCTATCCACTCCTTGAGTGCGAGAAGGAATAAGGACATTTTGCAGCTGAGGATAACGTTGAAGCCAATCATCCGGCCAGTTAGAACCAAATCTGTGCATTACATCATATACCGTAGAATTATTGTGGAAACCCTGCCCATTGATAAATCTATAAGACAAAAACTGAATGAGAGGTCGCGAAACGCTCCATGTATCTTCCCAAGCATGCGTCGATAAGCCATTACCCACATCATAGATAAAGAAGCGTCGGCAATGAGGTCGTAAATCTAAAAGAGACCGTATGATCCAAGACAATTCCTCTTCTTGATAACCCAAAAGTTTCGGCCCCGAACACATTGAGAGTGAATCCAAGAGACCCACATCGTATTTCTTTTCCTTAATATATCCCAAATATGTTTGAAAAGGAGACACCTATTCCAGATCCCAAGTCTTTTCAAACCAAGTCCCCCACTCTGTATAGGCAAGCAAATAGAATCCCAAGCAACACGACATTTACCCCTTTGTCCCTCCGCTTTACTCCATAAAAAATTACGAAAAAGCTTGTCAATTTCATGAATCGTGGCGGCCGGTACAAGGAATACCGACATCCAAAACGTTTGCATAGATTGGAGAACAGAAATGATTAGTTGACGACGCCCGCCATAAGAGAGAAATTTATTCTTCCAGTTTAATAAACGAGATTTAATCTTTAACACAAGGGGATTAAAATCACGTACCTTCAGACGAACCGGGGAAAGAGGAACACCTTAGTAACGAATAGGGAAGACCCCAGGCCGAAAAGATAAACTATCACGAATACGGCTCTGGTCCTCCAATGACACATTCCCGAAGAACACCTCACTCTTTTC
>NW_020202708.1:19644-29231 GCF_001531365.2 Cynara cardunculus var. scolymus
AGAAAATTCCATTCAACTGTGTCATATGCCTTGCGAATATCAATCTTGAAAGCACATCTAGGTTCCCCTTCCGATTTCTGATACCCAGCAACCAGTTCATGAGCCATTAAGATATTATCGGTGATTTGGCGACCAGGGATGAATGCAGATTGAGCTTTACTAACAAGAACATCCAGCGAACCTTTCATCCTATCAGCAATAATCTTACTAATACACTTCAATAATACATTGCAACAAGCAATAGGCCGAAACTCAGTAACACAAGAGGCATTAGGGACCTTCGGCACAAGACGTAAAAGGGTATGATTCAGCTCATACTCCATAGTTCCAGAATAGAAGAAATTATGTATCCCAATCAGCACATCCCGCCCAACCACATTCCAAGCTGACTTAAAAAATTTAGAGGAATAACCATCAGGGCCAGGGGCTTTATCATTCCCAATAGCAAATAAAGCATCCTTTATCTCCAAATCAGAAATGGGACGAATTAAATGAAGAGATTCCGATATTGATAAAGCATGACGAAACACACAATCCCCCATAGAAGAAGCAACCAAACTGGAAGAGGTACCAAGAATCCCTTTAAAATGAGAAATGAAAGCCGTACATACTGCCTGGTCCTCATAAAGGACACCAGCCGAGTCCCTGTTCATGGCTATATGGTTCCGATTGCGCTTTTCTTTCATAGCATGAAAGAAGAATTTAGAATTACCATCCCCTTCATTTAACCAAGATATCTTCGCTTTTTGTCTAGCCAAATCCATCTGATTACTCCTAGCTTCTTGATAAGCTAATAAAGGGTGAGCGATATCCTCCTTTAGCAAATCAATAAATGGGTCAAGATCACAAGCCAATTGGGCAACATCAAGTTCATTCTTGAGCTGAACAACCCTCTTATCCAAACAACCATACGAATTTCGGAGCCACCGACAAACCACCTTAAGATCTTTCAGTTTCCGTAAAACCCTCTTCATGTAAGAACCATTCTGATGCTTCGACCATACCTCCTCTACCGAAGCAAGGAAGTCCGTATGAGAGGTCAAAAAGTTGTCAAACTTAAAGCCACGCTGACGAATACGACGTCCAACACGGAAAGAGAGAACGCCCGGAGAATGATCAGAAATCCCCCTAGGTTCAAAAAAAGCCGAAGCATCCCCAAACCGAGAAAGAAAATTCGAATTGCCTAAAATACGATCAAGTTTTCTCATAACACCCTCTCCCCCCGAAGGTTTCTGGATCCAAGTAAATTGACACCCTTGATACGCAATGTCAAATAATTCAGCCTCCTCTAGACAAATATGAAACTCTTCCACGTCAGAATTCCTCCTGGAAGAACCCCCCAGCCCATCATGAGGAAAAAGCATCGAATTAAAGTCACCCATAGCAATCCATGCTTTCCCTTGACTGAAGGCATGAAATTCCCCAAAAGCCCGCCAAAGCTCACGCCGTTCAGTACCCGTATTACAGCCATAAACAAACGTGAAGAAAATGGGGTCAGATTGACCAAAAATACGAGCTTCACAATGGACATATTGCTGATGCTGCTCAATCATAAGGACAGATAAAACCGACGGGTCCCAAGCAATAATTAGGCGAGTGCCTTGATCACTAACCGAACCATTAGATATCCAATTCCAATTACCAAAGACACTACTACACACATCCCCCAAGTGATTGAAARCAACTTTGGACTCAATGAGACAACATAAAGAAAGATGTTTGAGAGTTATAAAATCACGTACCTCCTTTCATTTAATAAGGGCATTTAAGCCCCTAATATTCCAAGCTGCCAACTTTATAATTGAGATAAAATGGGTGGAATATCCTCTCCACGTTTGTCCATTATTTGCTCCTCCGTATCAATGATCTCCATTTCATCCTCATCACTAGACTCGTCAGAAAGAGAAGAAAACCGATTACTCGTTTGCAAATTGATAACTTTACCCCTCCTTGGTTTAAAAGCCTGGACCACCTTTTGCACTAATTCCGGGTTGCCTTTCGATAAAGATTGAACATGGGAGGTATCCTCCCTTCCTCTTGGTGTACGTCCAGCATTTACCGTACAGAATTGTCCGTCCACTTTTCCACTATCCTTTCCCTCCAACGTAGAAGAAACCCCAAGATTTGAAACATGTTGGACAGATGTATCGTCCCCCGAGGGTTTTGAATTCTCCGGAATCCTTTTTAGAATCCCAACCCCGGTTAAAGAATCATGTGTACCTGTGTCCGCGCCAGATTTTGACGTTTGAAACTCTGGACGGCCTGTTGTATCCTTTTTTCTTCATTGTTTCCGCCTGACGTCAGTAAACCCCCTTTTATCCACGACTGTCTCAGAAACCCTTTTCTTTGTAATATCTCCTTTCAGACATGACCCCGTTCGATGACCAAACACTTTACAGATAGAACATTGGGAGGGAATCCAATCATATTCCAGAACAACATTTATGATGTCCTCTCCAGTACTTGAGAGCCGTGGAATCACCACTTCTATATTCCTCTGCATTTCTCCCACGGCCCACACATCCACTAACACTTTTGCAAAGTTTGTACGACCCCATGCTCTATCACAAGTGGAGGCAGTGCAAGCATCTAAACGCAAAGGGACGCCTATGGCACTAGCAATGCGGCTAATACCCTCTTTATTGAAAGCAACAAGAGGGATATTAAAAAATTTCACCCACAACGGGCAAGAAGTGTGCACAGGCTTCTGTAGCCCCTTTGAAGGATCCCAGAAAGAGACAAACAGCGGCCACCCTCTAATCATTAGGGGAGACGTTTCAAGAACTTGGTTACATCCGCCCTCATCATTAAAGCGAAAAAAGAAATACCCCATATCATTCACCATAGCATCAATTAGACCAAATTTTCCCCAAGCATTCTGAACCGCACGTAAAACAATGGGGAAAGGGAGACGAGGGCCAAGAAAATATCCATAAAGGACCGATTGGAAAGATTTAGCCATACCTTTGGTAACCTCCAAGGGGAAACTGATCCTCGGTTTTAAACTCTTCTCAACAGGATAATACGTAAGATCGGAGGAGGAAGAACCGCCCACTATCTCCGCAAAGGATATAGGAGGCACCACACTGTGATCATTCCTAAGCATTGGGGAGAGGCGATCCCAAACCGAAACTCTAGAAGATGAACCGGGCTTAATGCCAACCGAAGTCTTAATAGGTGCATCCATTTCGTCCAAAATAACATCCGCAAAATCCCGAGAGGCAACATTCTCCAAAATAACTTCCGCGAAGTCAGGCATCCTTACCAAACACCAAGTTTACCAGACCCTTAATCAAGAAGCCGTGGTGCTGAATCCTTTTATCAAGCAGTCTCAATAAAGTAGACGAAGACCTTCAGAAAAGATGCTGAATACTCTATCAATAAGCGTAACAAAAAGAGACGAAGACCACAGAAACACTTGATGCGAGAAAGATAAACTTGATATTGATACCAAAATCACCACCAAACACCCAACACCAATGAACTAAACAGCCACGAAGAGCTCAAGCCGAATAGAAACAAAAACAGCCTACAAGAAATCCAAAACGAGAAAACAAAGCTCATGCAAACCCTAGCCGTCAAGAAAACGGACCCTAGAGAAGCAATCGGCAAGCCAAGTCCCGAACTTACCAGCAGCAATCCACACTCGAGAAAGGAGAAAACCAGCAGCAAGTAACCAAGCAAGACGACGAAAAACAGCCTCTCAAACACACGCTTGCATGCAAACCCTAAAACCGAAAAACATGCAAACCCTAGCCCTTCAAAAACAACCACCGGCAGCCCTACCCTAGCACCCAGGATCAATACCGAGACGCCAAACACCAACGGAGAACCAACAGCTAAACGGCGAAAGCAATCTTTAAAACGAAGGCAAACCTGGATTGAAGAAGAGCCGCCGCCGTTCAAATCCCTGAAGGAGAAAAGATGCCAAACGTAGCCACCAAATCCGACGCAGAATCGAACACAGCAGCACGCCAACGAAGCAGCAATCAACAAAAACGAAGATCACCATCAGCAGGAGGCCCGACGGCAAAACCCTAAACAAACCCCGCCGCCGGCAACACGTAAAGGGAAGAAGAAAGCCAACGTAAGCGACCAAAAACAGAAACAATCCTTGAAGATCAAACTAAACAACGAATCAGCAATCAAAAATGAAGATCGAACAGCAGCAGTAGCAGATCCGAAGAAACAACCCTAGCCCACAATTCTTGAGAGAAAAAGTCCAACCGGTCAACCCCCCCTTCATAATGAGTATAATCGGACGTTAATGGGATTAATTGAGGAAGGATGGGTCTTAATGGTCCTTAGTGGGTCCATTTGGTTATTGTGGATATAATGGGGGCTATTTCTACTTAAGAAGTCCAATTGTATCAAAATGACACATAATGGTCATAATTAGTCTCAGTAGACCCTAATGGTTTTAACGGGCCTATTTCTCCGTAAGAAGTCTAATTGGGTGAAAATGACATTAAATGGTTCATAATTAGTCTAAATACACGTTAATGGGTCTTAAGTGTCCTAAATAGGTCCATTTACTCTTAGAGGGTCTAGTGGGCCTACTTATTATAATCGAGTCATTTGGGTCAAAATAACACTAAGTGGATCACAATTAATATGATTAGACCCTAGTGGGTTAATAAGGCCCATTTATCCATAAGGATTCCAACTGGCTCAAAATGACACTAATTGGGTCATATTTAGTTTGATCAGACCTTTTTTTAAGGAAACCAGGCAAATTTATAAAACCAGATAAAGAAATACAAAGTTTAAGCGTATGACCAAAACCAACAACCCAGGAACACAAAAGACTTGGCCATCACACCATACCAAGCCACAACAAGCCAAAAGGTACAAAGCCCAACAAACTCAACCAAGCAACAAAAGATAAACGAAAGGAGCTTAAAATACAAAAAAGCCCGCAAAACCAATACCATATCCTCCATGCACACCATCATTCTGCACAACCCTTCCCTCCAACCAAGCCACAAGAATGGAAATAGTATTATCAATTTCTTTGATAAGTTGAACGGCTGTGTGGCAATTCTTAGTTAAAAGTCTTCTATTTCGCTCCTGCCAGATATAATAAAGAGAAGCTGCCAACGCAAGCTTCTCTTTTAAATGTTTCGGCCGACGGCTAGAATCCGAAATAACATCCAAGATATGATCCCACGAAGGTGGCATATTCATCAAGTCCACAATATGTGAGATGCTGTCCCAAACCTCTCGAGAAAAGGTACACTGGAAAAATAGATGGGGATGGCTATCCATACAATTACCACAAAGCGAGCATTCCAGGTCTAGAGGTTCATCCTTCCAAATCATTCGGTCTTGTGTAGGCAGACGTCACTGACATGTAAGCCATAAACAAAAAGCATGCTTAGGAATATGGCTTGGGAACCAGACTGATTTATACCAAGGTACAACTGGCTGGCTCCCCTCCAACGAGGACCAAACATTACTCACTGTGAAATCCAAACCAGAGTTGCTATCMCCCCCCCCCCCAAAGGACTCTATCACAAATAGAGTCATTCAAAGAAGGCAAAGGAGAAGTATTAAGCTCATCATACCCATTACACCAATCAGCCGGGCACACCCCGTCCAAACTTATATCTAGCTCCCAGACCGTAGTGACAGTAGAGAGAACCCACAAGAATGGATGAAACGACAGGAGATGAAAGCCGAAAGATAAACACAGGCGAGCCAAGTATCCTCCCAAGCATTAGAATCCCGGCCGTCACCAACCTGGGAGATTAGAAATCGTCTCAAATGAGGTCGTAAGTCCACCAGTTTACGGAAGACCCACGACCAATTGGAGTTTTTCCGAACAATACACCCAACGAACCCACAACGAATCACGATGCAGCACAATATCCCAAATATGTTTAGCAAGTAACGCCTTATTCCAGGTTTCCAAACGCCGAATACCAAGACCACCACTCTCAAGAGGTCGACAGACCACATCCCATGATAACCTACACCTACCTCTAGGATCCTCCCTTGGAGCCCCAAGGAATTTCCTAAAGATAGATTCAAGATCAAGGATAAGCCCAGAAGGAAATAAGAACATAGACATCCAATGAAGCTGCAAGGATTGAAGGACCGATATAATAAGTTGTCTGCGTCCTCCAAAAGAAAGAAATTTAGACTTTCAATTAAGAATGCGACCCTTAATATTAGCAAACAAAAGGCCATAGTCACCTATCTTCAAGCGGGTATGAGATAATGGGACTCCCAAGTACCTGAAGGGAAATGAACCAAGTTTGAAAGGAAGACACTCAAGAATGGCCTCCTGAATGTTAGGGGGAACATTTCCAAAGAAAATCTCACTTTTCTCAAGACTTGGTGCTAACCACGAACGTTGTTGGAAGAGAAAAAGTGCCTTCTTCAGAACCTCTACTGATTGAACATCACCTTTGTTGAACACAAACAGGTCATCGGCAAAACAAAAGTGCGTTAAATCCAGCTCTTAACAACCCCTGTGGTACCCAAACTCAGCAGCTTCCCGGATACAATGCTTAAGGAGCATGGTGAACCCTTCCATCATGATCATGAATAGATAAGGAGATAAAGAATCTCTTTACCTCAGTCCCCTTTTGCCAGGAAAAAGCCCATAAGAATTACCATTAATCGCAAGTGAATAGGAAGTAGTAGACACCATCTCCCTTATCCACTTGACCATAACTGGATAGAAACCCATACCCTGTAACATAATAATAAGGAAACGTCAATCCACCATATCATAAGCTTTTTTAATGTCAATCTTAAATACATATCTCGGAGGACCTGTGTAACACCCCAAACCATACATTGCATGTAACACATATTTCATACAAAAGAAATACATGATATCATTCCATTCAGGTCCCTTAGTACAAGAATCTATTATGACCAAATACAAGGTCTAAAAATTCAAATACATTACTTGTACTAATTGATCAAAACTGTACATCAAAACAAATCTTCAAGTAGAAATGCATATAGGGAAATATCACATTTTCCCCTTTCCCTTACCGTCCATACCTCCTGCAACATATAGTTAAAATCACAAAACGAGGGTTAGACCGAAAGGTCTAGTGAGATGCCCTATTTATGTTATTGTAGGGTGAAAATCACCAAAATCTTTATGGAAAACAACATTTCATATATATATAACAAATATATGTATAAATAAACACATAATACCAGATCTTTTTCACATTTCAAGCAAAGCTTTTAGCTATATAAATCTCATACCTCATAACCAATCAGGTTTCACATAATGCCACTTTTAACCTTTTGAAATCAAACAAGGTTTAAATATAAAGTTTCAGGCCAAACCTGATGTTTTCTCCTCAATAACATCCAGACTATGATTTCCAATAAGAACCTTGATCCTAAATGTTTAAATCACAAAGAAATAAAGATTTCAGAACACGGTAATCTTAAARGATATAATAGAAAGAGTTATATCATACAATCACACATACAAATGCCACCCTTATATCCAAATGTACACCTCTCCTTGATATGCCACCCTTATCCCATAGTACACCTCTCCTTGATATGCCACCCTTATCCCATGGTACACCTCTCCTTGATATGCCACCCTTATTCCCTCATCAAAATATTTCACAAAACAATTCCAAATAGACCACAGTCATTGAAATTATTATCAATACAAAATCATTTATTTTAAAACTTCCTTTTTATGATAAAATAACATTTCTTATCAAAAACACAAGGCATCACTTCAAATCCGGTTACTTGATTTAGCCGGACTTCATCTCCGGTCAACAATTCCGACAACACACCGCATAAAGCTTGACCGATTAACACTTAGAATCAAAATCAACATCTTTGTCCGGATAACAAGTCCGGACAATACCCCGCTCACAACTTAACCGATTTAAAACAATCCGGAAAATACATCGCCCAACCTTTGACCGATTTAAAACAATTCGGTCAATACATGTAACAACTATGCACTTTTGGATTTTCAGGTTAGAACCATATTTCGGAACCTTCATTTGAAAAACTAAGTCTTTTAGGATTAACCTTATCCAGAGTATGATTCTGAAGAGGTCGCCTGATCAACCAGAGGATTGAACAACCAGAGGCTCTGGTGATAGCAACAGAGGCTCTGGTGACRGCTACAGAGGCTYTGATGATAGCTACAGAGGCTCTGTTGTCTTTTCACAGAGGCTCTGGCGTCTCTTCACAGAGGCTCTGGCGTCTCTTCACAGAAGCTCTGTCGTCTCTTCACAGAAGCTCTATTGTCTCTTCACAGAGGCTCTGGTGTCTCTTCGCAGAAGCTCTGTTTCCTTTTTACTGAGGCGCTTGTTTCCCACGATCGATTTGGCATGGCAGTTGGTCTTTTTCCAGACGTGGACGTTTTGGTTATTTAATATTTTTGGGGCTCAACTTAGAGAAGTAAAAGCCCCTTGGGCTTGGGCCTTTAGAAGCCAGCCCACTACTCCTCTAGAAGCCCCATATAAATACCCCTTTCTCTTTTGAAAACTCACCGTTATTCAAAAAGCTCCAGCCTTTTTTCTCGATTCTCCCTCTCTAAAGTTCATCACCTTCAAGCTGAACTCTTCTCCCTGCAAGTTTAGGAATTTTGCCATGTTTGGGTCGCTCATATCTGCCTCGTCTTCAAAAAGGTAAGTCCTAGAAGCCATCTATTTCTCTTTTTAGTGCTTAAATTCCTAATTTCTCTTCCTACTCAACTCAAGTTTCGGGAACTAAAGATGGTGAGATTATCCATCGAAGACTTRCRTGCRTCTTCATCRGATGGTAATCTGTGACCCAAGGAATCTTTTAATCCCAAAGAGAAGAAGAGAGTTCTCGCATATAAGGCCGATATCACAGTCGGGTGATTTGGGTCTGCATGCGCCTCTAAATCTTTTTCTCTCATCTTGTAGCTTGCTAACCCAAATTCCTCATTTGTTCTATTTTCTGTTCTGAATTATTTTAGAGATAAGGAATTTGGTGATAACAGCCTCTATTTTTGACATTGTTGAGTCAAAACCGCCTCATTTTGCTGCCATTCTTGGGCATACAACCGACTTGGGAAGGCGGGTGACTCAAGGTTGTAAATTGTTCTTGGGAAGGGTGTTAAACCCACTCAAAATCTCTTGATTCCAACAGTTGGCGGCTGCCATCATATGTTTAAATGCCATTATGTAGATGTTGGAAATTTCCCTTTAAACCAAATATTTGATGTATCAGCTGTATTGGTATTAGTATCTGGCGATATTGCATCGAACAGCTTTACCCAGCCCAAGTCATGGTAGTTTAGAAGTTCTTCTTCTTAAGTATTGATTGCTCTATCAGGGAGTTCAAGCAAGTGTTAAGCAGATCTCTTAAGGAAACATTTGTCATTCGCTAAACCTGTGAGTTCACGGCCCCACTTGTACTGTTTTTGTTATTTTACGGGGGAAAAGCATGACAGCAAGCTTTGCATGTTTATTTATTTGAAACCTCCGGACTATGGAACTGCATAGTCGGGTTTCTAAGTTGTATTTGTTACTGTTTTGCACTATAATATAAATGCTAAATTGATATGCTTGAGAATATATGTTTCCAAATAAAAGTCCCCGTCCGTACAC
>NW_020202709.1:0-8200 GCF_001531365.2 Cynara cardunculus var. scolymus
AAAATGGATTATCATCAAATCACTGAGAGAGAGGATCAACACCTTGTCATCCAATGCTTTTTTGGAAGCCATATTACCCCAAACTTGTTTTGATTGGGTGGTGGTGCTA
Organism: Cynara cardunculus var. scolymus; assembly: GCF_001531365.2. Taxonomy (NCBI): domain Eukaryota; kingdom Viridiplantae; phylum Streptophyta; class Magnoliopsida; order Asterales; family Asteraceae; genus Cynara; species Cynara cardunculus. The sequence goes on from NW_020202709.1 coordinate 110, forward strand.
GTACCTTCCTTTTCTTGGCAATTGTTTTCCTTGGTGTCTGAATCTGCTCAGCCACTATTGTTTCACTCACCTTCTTAGATTCTGCAGCCATCTCTTCACTATTAACAACATCTTCATCATCAGAATCTTCATCATGAAAATCTTCACCCTAAGAATTTTCTTCTTCAAAATAGTGTAGTTCACCATCCTTTTTCCCTTTTTTTCTTCAGCATCAATATTCTTGGTGGCTTTGGTCACCATATTCATAGTCTCATCTTCCCTCTCTATGGGTTGTAATTGCCCAGGCAACATGGGTTCAGGGCCAACTTGCTTGGCTTCTTTGGGCTTCAAAACAAATTTAGTCTTGGTTTTGGCTTGGGCAGAGGTTGTCTCCTGATTGCTTTCGATTGTAGGAGTAGTGGTGGACTCTTCTACAATAAAGGCATTGGCCTGGAATCCCATCTCTAAGATCTTGCATTTGAAGTTGAAGAATCAACTAGAAGGCTCAAAGAGAAGTTCTCCTTAGCTGAGTTGAACTCTACCAGAGTAAAAATTCTTCCTCATGCCTCTTGGGATGAGTTCAACTTTCTCTCTAGGACACTAAAATATGGGAATAAGATCAAATCACCAAATGGACTTGTAATATATAAAAGTTAAAACTTGTAGTAGCATCAAGGAAAACATTTAGGCATGCATCTAGGTTTACAAAGCATTTAAAACTTACCTACTATGTCTTTAGAGAAAACCTAGAAAATTATAAAACCCTAGAAGTGGAGGTGATGAACTTGGATCTTGCTCCTAACTTGAAAACTTCTCAAAAATCCTTAAATACTTGAAAGGATTCGGTCTTGACCTTGATGGAAACCCTAGTATAACTTATATAAAGAAAAGAGGATAGAGATGAGAAGTAAATGCATTGAAGAGCTGAAAATCGGCATTTTTAGCATTCTGGGCTTGCATGGCGATTGTGCCCTTTGCACTATACCCGATGTACCAATGCTTCCACCGTGTTGGCGATCCCGACAACTATTGTGGCCCGGTGTCACAATCGCAGGGCACAATAGCCCCGTTTGTATCGAAAGTTTTCTTTCTATTTCACCCTCTACAGTCCCTTTCATTGATCAACATGTTACTCTAATGCATCCAAACTATTAGATACTTAATTTTTGATAAGGAAAAGATGAAACAATGATAAATATAAAGATCGGGATTTTTACCTACTTAGAATTTTCCGGGTGATACACGAATGTCATTATCTGATAGTTTAGGGGGTGCCAGACGTCAGCTTCTTCATATTTGAGGGATATGTTCCGTAAAAAGGATAGACTTGATGTTTTGATAGAGACTACTCGACGTTGTTCTTTGAGGCTCTCAATTGGCTCATGAGGTCAACGAATAAGCTAAAAAATAGATTTAAGTAGTCAATACCACCGACTATAATTTTTGTTCAAGAAATTTCTAAAACCGTAAAGAAACAAGAGAGAAATTGGAGCTCAAAAGTCCTTACCCGAGATCTCGTTTTTTCGACGATTGGAGGTAAAAACTCAACAAAACTTCGAGTTCTTTTATGTTTAGCTTCATTTCAAGATCCTCTTTCAAACCTTTGTAGCCTTATGTCTTATAATTTAGTTTAATGATTCAATTTTGAGTTTTTTTAAGATTTTCGAGTGACATAAAAACCTTAACTTTAAGTGAGGAAATGAGACTTAATATTTGATACTTTTTGTTGAATCTTGTTTATATGGTTAACGAAAATGATTCACTAAAGTTTTAGCAAAAAGAATATTTGAAAACGAGTGAAAAACGACTAATTTAGGCCAGTTTTAGCATTGACAGGCTGTTGGTCATTGAACCATGTCGACACAGGGTTGGCTAAGCCGGGCCGGTTCAATGTTGTGTTGCAGGTCTTGGACCAAAGCCTAGTGTTGGGCCACTTTTTTGGGCTAGAATAAAATAAATAAGTCTATTGGTTGCCTTTAATTTATTAATAAGTTGAACTTAGGGGATATTTACCAAACACTTACCTGTTAAGAGCTTATCGGTAAAATTTAACACTATCGTTTATTTACCGGATAAGATTTTAGTCCACCAAAACGGAATCGTATGCAACAATTTACCCGCTAAGCGCTTACCGTGGTAAGAGTCATCGCCCTCACTTATCGGGTAAGACTTTCGGTCCTTGTCTCGCTCTTACCGGGTAAGATTCTTGGTTCTTACCATATTTATTTGGTAAGGTAATGTGACTTGGTGTTTTTTACTTACTCGAGTAAGCGTTTGGTAAACGGTCCCTTAGTCCAATTTTTTGGTAATCGTTCAATTGGAAATTTATTTATATAATTATATTGGACCGAAGTGAATCAATTAATTTCATATTACATTAAGCTAAAATCATTTAAATTATGGTAATTAGTTAATTTAGTTTCTAAATTAATAAATATATTATTTTAAATTATCATTTAATTATTATATTAGTTTATTTTTTAATATTGATATTAATTAATTAAATATATCTTAAGCAGGTGTTTATAAAATTATTTAATTAAATTTAAGTGTCATAGTTTGGTTAAATATTATGAAGATGCTTTAATACGGAGTAAATTATTCCTTTAGTTATTGAAAGAATAACCAACATTAAGAGTCGTAATCAAGCATAGTACTTGAAGGTTTATTAATTTATTTTGAAGAATTTAATAACGAGTTTAAAACGTCATAATTGAGTTAAATAAGTAATTAGACGCTTTAATATGAAGAGATGAATTATAAAATCATAAGATGATTAATTTGACGTTTTCAGACCTCATCGAGTTTTAGGTTTGAGGTTTGACTAAAGTGGTCAAGGTTGACCGAGTTGATTGAATGTTGACTTTTGGAGAAATTAAGTCATTAATTGGATATTATGGTATGAAATGTGTAAGTCTTGGATCAAGAGTTATTAGTAATCGATCTACACCAACATGTGAGTCTTCATGAGACTTAAAATGGGATCCATACCTACATACAAATTTATTCTTGAGCATGATATGATTTGTATGGTGATGTATACGTATGCATGATGTTTCAGTTTACATATATGACATGGTACATTACACGTATGTTATTTATGATGAGTTGCATGTTATGTGTTTGCTTTGTTTTCAAATAAATTTAGCATGTTATATCATATGAAAGTTTTTTAATCGGTTTTATGTGTGGGCATTGACCAATAAGTCACACAACAAGTAGAATGACCCTGTAACGGGTGCACAAATAGAGGTAGACCAAACAACCTAGGGCATGTTAGTGACAAAATGACCCATACTCAACCAACGAGTTTATGAGATCTTTTTTCTTTCAGTGTTGCATGTTTTAAGACAATGCATACTATTTTTGTACAGAGTTTACAAGTTGATATATATGATGTGAAATGATTGTATTCATGCAAACCCAGAAGTCACTGAGTTTTATATCCTGACTATAGTATGTATCTTAGGGACATAATGTTCTAGGTTGGACAAAGGAAAATGGGTACATATAGAGACTTGCACTGTCTATTTATGTTCAGACATATATGATAGATAAATTTTGTAACACAACCTGGTATGAGATGGGTTAACATTTAAGTTACATATATATTGTTCTAAAGTTCTCTATTATAAACAGTTTTAATTTAACCGTTACTTTGAAGTATTTATGGAGAATTTATTTTATATTATTTAACATTTCTCATAATAAAGTATGGGGTATACATAAACCATACCATATACTTGATATGTGATAAACATGATTACTTGAAACTTAAAAAGATTTTCAAGTCTCAAGTACAAAGAAAAATAATTACAAACTATAATATATTTTAAATTAAATTTATAATTATATATATATAATATATTTTTATAAATGCATATAAACAAACAAACAAACAAATACGAACATAATTAAACAAACATAACATTCGTTCGTTTAACTAAGCATATAAAAAAACATGTTACTATTCGTTCATTTATTAAATAAACAAACTTCTCTATGAACACCTTGCCAAATTTCAATTCGCAGCCTCCTGTCTCCTTGTGTGGAAATGCTTTTCATGATCTCCAACCTCCAAAACAAAGGATCCTTGCTTCTTTTCATTTGTTGGCAACCTTCCGGCCGCCCAACGACCTATAACGCGAGTCACTACTCCCACACAAGCGGTGGAGCATGTGATTTAATTCGATATAAAGCGCAAAACCTTATAACCATAATAATAATACATACACACATTAAAAATCAATTGACACCATGCCCAGGTTCAACTTGGTCATGTTTAGTTGGGGAAGTTGGCAAGTGGTCACATACATATATAACACACCCAAAGAAAAAAAAATACCAACAAAAATGCTTCATCTCTTGGTTATAATAGGAATAAGCAAATACAAGTCACATGTTTTTTAATGTATGTTCTTTATATATATATATATATATATATATATATATATAATATGTGTCTGTTTTAATTATTTGGAGTTCCGGTACTAATGTTATAGATGAACTGGACGAATAATATTAAATAACTATAAATATAATAGGAACATAGCAATCCTCCCTCCTATCTTCTTGACTCCTCATAAGAGCTGGCAGAGTAAGTTGTTTGACTCAATGTATGAGGGACTAATTAATGAACGTTGATAGTACTACTAGGTTTGAAATTTCAATCGTTTAGCAGCTTGTGGAGCTTGGCTTGTTTAGACGACTCGCTCGGGATATCCCAGCATCATTCCGACATTTCAGTGTAAGAGGATCCTTCCACCATATTATATTAAAAGCCTTACAAATTAAAAGTGTAAAAGTCAAAATCAACATTTATCAAATCAATTAAAGTGTAAAAGTCTAAAACATTATAACCGAGCTAAAAGTTAAAACATATAAGATTCAAACGTATATAGATTCCAAACTTTTAGAGGTCTTGCTCCATATCTCACATTAGAACACCTTAGGCGGGTCTAGAAGGGTTTTCTCACGTTGACGAGTCATTGCATGGAAAAGTTTTTGCACGACTTTGATCGTGTTGACTAGCCATTCGTGTTGACTAGCCATTCGTGTTCTTCTGGATGTGTTGTAAATCACATGTAATTTGGTTCTTCTTGTAATTCTCGTAAGTTGAACATGTTTTTGTTTGAACCTTCTTTTATATTTTATATATATATATATATATATATATATATATATTTTACACGTGCAGATTAATTGATAACAAGAATGAAAGTGGAAGTTTGAGAACGAATAAATTATATTTGAAAGGGGGCACCCCCACCGCCCCCGTAATTAGTGTGCACATTGTACCCATATTTCAAACATCCATCCTTTTTAACTTTATTAATGTCAACTTTAAAAGCATGGGTGTTATTTTTCTTTAATTTTAAAAACTAATAATCACAAAATTTTGGTTTAATTATTAATTTGCAAATTATATGAAAAAAAATGTATATTTTATAATGATTTCAAATAACTCATTATAGGGGGTTATTGTGTCTAGACTTGGATTTGCCATCACATTAACTCATTGTCTCATGTGGTTCCATTCTAAGGCTTGACTCCCATTGTAATGCATTATGGCACGTTACGACGTGTTATGGTGTGTTACAATGCGTTATTTTGTAAGGCATGGAGTGTTTTTATATATAACTTAAAGAATAAATGATAATTATGTACGAGACCTAAGACCTAAATAAATATAAAAAAGAAACTTAACAACTAAAAACCTACATAGGTAGTCATTTACTCACATTCCCATACATGGTGATTCGAACACGAATTCTTTGAAAATTAAAAAAAATAGTGAGATGAGATTCTAAGAGATTTAATCATGATTTTACACCTCGATATCATTTTAATAAGCTCTATATATTCGGTATCAATAATTCATCTTTATTTTTAAGTTTATGTAAATTTAATTTGTTCTACATTATTCAAAACAATATATATATATATATATATATGCGGGAATTCAAACGAGAACACTTGTGATTTACGATAATGCGAAAACAATTGTGAGTCTCAAATATTTTTAACCAATAATTTAAGTTATATTAACTAAACTAAATCAATAAGGGTAGTAATGTAATTTGATATTATTTTATAATTTTTATCTTATTTTAATTAATTGGAACTATCCCATGATTTTAGCTTGGGATCTGATCATGTTGAATAAACGTCTGTCATTTTCTTCCCATCATTTTCTCCACATCGTATCAAAATTTATGATATTCGAAGTATCCAATTCTTTTTTCAACCGAGAATGGAGGATTAAGATGTTGTAGGTAAGGAATCTATCGATGCTTGTATAGGATCAAGTGACCATCATGATTATTCAGACGATTCATATTCGTATTTGGCTGTGATAATAGTGTGATAATCGATATTGATTGGGCAGTGAAAATCGTGTGATATTGAACCTAATTGAACCAAACAATGTGTACTCACATTTGGTGATCTTCGTGAGAAAATAAATACTGATTGGGCAGTGATAATCGTGTGATACGTGAACCTAATCTAACCAAACAATGTGTAGTGGTGATAATTGTGTGATACCTGAAACCTAATCGAACCGAACAAAGTGTAGTCGGATTTCTTGTGATAATCATGTGATACTCGATTCGTATTTGGCTGTAATAAATGTGTGATACGTGAAACCTAATCAAACCGAATAAAGTGTAGGCAAATTTCTTATGATAATTGTGTGATACTCGATTTGTATTTGGTTATGATAAACGTGCAATGCGTAAACCCTAACCGAACCAAACAAAGCATAGTCAGATTTATTGTGATAATCGTGTGATACTCAAGAGAATGGCGGGAATACAAAAGTATGCCAATCATGCAACGTTGTCACATAACACTTCAAAACTTATTGTCCAAGTGTCCTAACGACTTCTTAACAAGTTTAACCTCAAGAGTCGGTTGACCTTATTGTCTATTCCCACGAATATATCTCAAGGCTCATTCACACTTAGTTCCTACCTCCAAGGTAGCACCTCAAGGCGGTGTGTTCTAAGTGCCTACCTCCAAAGTAGCACCTCAAGACTCAACCCTCCCAGGTAGCACCTCCGTCATCTACTAACAAGTGGGGACATTCATTTAACCATAAAAAGTAGTACATGTATGACCTTAACATAATGGTGTCCTTCAAAGCACAAAATGTCTTCCAAATGAGGCTGTATGACCAAATCACCAAATAATGAGATAATACACGAGATAAAGCTAGAAATATAAGCAAGGTGACCATTTTAACATGTATCTAGTTTTACAAAACATCTTAAACTGACTTTCTAGGTTTTAAAAGACCTAGAAACTCTGCAAAACCCTATGATGGAGAAAGAGATCTTGTAACTTTGCTCCTACACTTGAATCTTCTAGCTTAAAAGCTCTTAAATGCTCCCAAAGAACCAATCTTGTAGCCTTAAATGCTTCCAAGTAGAATTTAAAGAGGAGAGGGAGAGGTAGATATGAGAATTGAATAAGACAAGGGCTGAAATCCCGACTTTATGCCACTGCTTTGATATACGACCCTGGGTCGTGACACAAGGTTTGTCTGTGTCTAACAGGGGCATTTACTGTATAGACATTGCGATGATGTCCATGCGATGAAAGGGTCGCGGAGTAAGGGTGGTTGCTAAGTTCTCCAACAAGTATTACTTAGACTTATTTTGCCAAAGTAGATAATCAAACACCACCAATTCTCAAAATACTAAATAAAGGCCATGCATAATAAAAGCTTGAACTTATACTTACTTGAAATTCTGGGTATTATATTAACTTTAATAACATATATTGTGTATTAGCTTTAGTTGTTGCGCGTACATATACAATAAGTAGTTTTATGGAAAATCAAACATGGTTTAAAAGGTTGTACATATACAATAAGATATTGTTTGGCAAACATAAGTCAGCTTATTTATTGAGTACATGTTTTGGTAGGACATAAGTCAGCTTATTGAAAAATTAGTCGGAGTAGCTTATTAGGAGCTTATAGTCACTTTTTTCAATTATAACTCCGATTAATATTAATTTTATTTATTTATTATTGATTATTAATAAATATTAATAATAAATTAATATTAGTCTAAATTATTGACTAATATTGATTTCAATTTATTG
>NW_020202709.1:8505-23095 GCF_001531365.2 Cynara cardunculus var. scolymus
AGTCATATGTTTCTTTTTTTTATAAATAATAAAACTTTGATGTACGTTTTCATAAAATATTAATTTAATATATTTTTTAAAATTATTAATTAACTAAGATATTTAAGGTTGACCAACTTTGTTTTTATTAATATCATATGCAACGGTTATTTGGAAGTATCATTTGATGTAGATGTTTTTTAAATTTGTATTTGGTTACAGAAATCTAAATTTTTATATATGAAATAATAAAAAATAAATTTAAATAATTAACTAAAGATTATATTATTTAATTTTTTTAACATTCGGTTTGTATTAATAAGCAAATTATATTATTTGTGATTTGTTATATATATATATATATATATATATATTATGAAAAGTTAAATTTTATTAATTTTTAAACATATTCTTTTTGGGTTATTTTAAAATTTCAACTAGCTTATCAACTGGTTTTTGAAAAAGTGTATTTATTTCATCAACTATCGTAACAGTTACCAACTAATTCGCCAAACATAGTATGATAAGTTGTAAACTTAAATTTAGGAGATTTAAAAAACATGATAAAATGTTCTATCAAATAGTAAAGACAAATATAGGAAAGTTCCAGTATAAATCTAAAATTGATTAGGAACCCGATAACCGTCCACAATGTGTCACGTATTCCTATTCAGAATGAATATTTCTCATGAATAACACGTTCATATTCTTGATGAAAATATGTCACATGTGCTATGAGCGATCTTTGGGTTCCTATATATATATATATATATATATATAGTTTATTTCAAATACAATCCATCACATTTGTACAACCAATGCAACCCAATATATTGAGATATTTATGAAAATGATGAGAGTTCATTTATTATGATTTTCATATTTATAGAAGATGAATATGGTTCATTAATTATGATCGATACTTTATATTAGAAAACAATAAAAACTTCTATGAAATCACATATTAATAAAATGAAATGGACGGTTGAGATTGAATTGTATTGGTTGCACAAATATCAAGAGTTGTATAATAACCATCATCTCTCTCTCTCTCTCTCTCTCTCTATATATATATATATATATATATAKAGAGAGAGAGAGAGAGAGAGAGAGAGAAAGAGAGGAGAGTGAGTGTCCCAATCAAATATAAATCTTTTGATTTGTACAAACCATACAAACTATGATCAATATTTAAATTAGAAAACAGTTAAAATATTTTTGAAAAATAATCAATGTTCATTTATTATAATTAAGATATTTATTAGATCATATAAAACATTTGATATTAATTATATGGTTTTTTTTAAAAGAGATTTGTATTTCATTGGAATTATATATTAAAATATTAAACATTACATGATTTTGGCAAATACTATTAAGAACGATTTGTAGGAGGGTTGGTAGAAACACATGATATTATAATAATGCCTTATTTTTAGGACTATAGGGAAAAAAAAACTTTATTATTCCTAAATAAATAAATGATCATGAAAAATCAACCATTTAATTTAGACAGATTCAACTCAAAAAATACACGTTATCATTTTTATTTTACATTAGTTAGATTGATGGATACAATTTTAAGTTTATTAAATGATTACCTACTAAGTATTTATAAGATAATTTTTCTTATCGGATGAATATCACAAGAGCTGAGAATTTTATTCGGTAAAAGCGATAATAAAGATATAGAGTCTTATCCAGTAAGTGAGGGTGACGACTCTTACCTGGACAAACGTTTACTGTATAATTATTGCATAAGATACCGTTTTAATGTACTACAGTCTTACGCGATAAAATAAATTATAGTGTTGACTCTTATCAAGGGTAAACGCCCCCTAAGTTACATAATTCATTACTGCAGTTTGTTAAAACTCTATTGATAGTTACTACTATTTTATAATCATACAAGTCCTTTAGCCTTTGAATTTTATGTCGTTGTTCTATCGAATTGCTACTCGTGACTTTGAATTCGCAATCGCCCAAGGTTTTCGAGATTAGTATCAAGTGATATATCTAAGGACCTCTAGATCTTTGCATTTATATTGTAGATGGTTGTGGTAACCGGGTTAATCGGTTATAAATATTGGGGTTGTTTTTTGAAAAATGGTGATAAGTTAAGTGGTTATTGTGGTTAATATGCTTAAATGTTTTAAATCATGACACCACCTCTTTTTATTATTGATATTATGATGAGATAATTATATTATCTCATTGGGATGAGATTTTAAAAGGGTGAATAAGGAGTTGGTAAAAACTTTTGGGTGTTTTGGATTCGAGGAAAAAGAAAAGAACCAAAAGAAGAAAAAAAGTTTGTTATGTAATTATTGTCTGGATAATCTATTGTTGTTCATCTTTGTATCTTTATTTCTTTGTGATTCAAAAGATGAGTTTATTTTTACAGACTTTTCTTATTTGGTATTTGGAGTTAGAGCTGTATGGGCTTTTTTATATGGGGATGATATAAAACTGTTTTTGGATGCTATAATTAGCATAATGGTAGAATTTTAATATGTTTATATTATGGTTAGAATAAGGGTGGCATATCAAAGAGGGGTGTATTTTGGTTATAAGGGTGACATATCAAGTAGAGGTGTATTTTGGGATTCGGATGACATATCTAGGAGAGGTATATACCAGGATAAGGGTGACATAATCAAACATAATGTAAAATCTGGGTTTTGATCAAAGTATTTTCTATTTATCGCATCCTTGTGATGCGATGAGTGGTGTTTATCCCATCCTTGTGATGTAAGGAGTGAGTTTGTCGCATCCTTGTGATGTGACAAGTTGACTTATCGCCCCTATGTGATGCGATAAGATGAGGTTCTCGCATCAGTGTGTTGTGAGGAGATGGGGTGGTCTCACCCTTGTGATGCGAGGAAATTACATTTTTACCTATATGATGCGATGAGTTATATCAAAATGTGTTAAATGAGTTATTGGGTCATTTGATATGATAAATAGATGATGTCTCATCATTTTGATGCAACAAAAGAGGTTTATTTTATTAAAATATTGTTTATTTGTTACTAACACAAATATGAGTTTACAAATGTGTTTTGGTGATTATTCACCCTGTAATAACAACAAAAGGGATTTCTCAATAGACTTCAAGGTCTAACACTCATTTTAGTGTTTTTGAGAAATTGTGCATTACAGGTCGGGCACAACCAGAAGATAAGGGGAAGGGAAAGTTGTGAGGAATTTATACATGTTTGCATGGGTTGTTGAGATAACATGATATCTTTTGTAAATGAATACTTGTTATATATACAAGTTTTGTATAAGGATTTTATGGAAAAATTTGGTAGCTACTTTGTAATGTAGCTTTTATAAATATTGGGACCGAATATATGGAAATATATGTTTATATGCAAATGTGATTATGGGGTGTTACAATGGCTATAATCTATCTTAACCAATTCAATTGTGTTGCTTTTGTTATTCAGAATCGGTAATACATCTCATGTTTCGTGGGGTTGGTGTCTTAAATCTTAAAGGATGTTCATGTATGGTTATTCGTCAACTAAAGAAGTAAGTTATGAGCTTCTGTTGTTTACTGACGCATTAACGATCGATGTATTGGTTGGTAATATGTAGTAATTACGACGAATATAGAAAACGTAGTAAACCAACTTTTGTAAACCATTGACCAATATATTTGAGTCACTTTCATGGTTTAACAGGCATTACTTGAATATCTTCTTGTACTGAGTTATTTTATAACCAAAACACAGAAGCAGGAGTTTTATAAATTTATTATTTGTGCAGATTCTACACCCACTAGTGATCCTTTATGAATCCATTCTCATATTCAATATCAGTACCCCCAATATAAATGTACCATAAAAGGACAATCAGACACCATAATAATAGATATTTTGAAGTGTAACCGCATAATAAATCATGAGATGAAAGACGTAAATTATTATGTAATATACATAATATTTCACATTAAGTATATGCAACATATTTACACACAAAGATGTGTACTTTATGTCTGAATGATGAAAGAAAGTTTGAAGTTGATTACTTGAATGATGTAAAAGTAAACAACCAGTTAAAATTACAAAATACGAAGAGTGGAATGAACGATTTATGAAGCGAAGAAACCTAAGAGAATGCATCCACAACGTTAAGGTTTTTCACTTGGCTTTTCTTACAGGTTTTTTATTCCACGTCATCGTCGACTCAACATATTTAAAAGCTTCGACATATCTCCGTTATGAAAAGAACAATTCACTTTCAATTTTACATCTTTATGAAGTGAAAAATTACTTAAAGAGGTAGGCTAAATGCATCTTTATCTACTAATTTCCTCATCATATACATGAACATGAATACTTATTTTTTATATTCTCAATGCATATAATATAAAAGAAGTGTATATAGCATTTCCCAATTTAAAACCAATGAAAGTGAAATAAGATTACTTGAATTGTAAGGAAGATTCCACAATTTTAAACACATGAAGTGAAACAAGATTCCAAACATCTGTCATTTTTTTTAAGATATTGGTCATTTTAATCTTCAATTTTTGGTTATTTTTTCAATCATCACTCTATACGACTAATTACATATATATGGGTTTTCTTTTCAGAACCCATGAAATTGTAATAATCTTGAGAATTAATGCATTATGTGATAACCGGGTTTATCGGTTATAAAGTTCGAGGTTATTTTCGAACAAGGGCGATAAGTTGAGGGGTTTGATGTATTAATGTGCCTAAATTGTTTTTAAACTCCACGCCTCTTATTATTGCCATTAGTACTATGAGATAATTCTTTTATCTCATTGGGATGGTAAGTGAGTTGGAGTAAGAAAAACCTTCGGTGTAAATTATATGGTGAGATATATTTTTACAACTTTCATCTTATTATATTGAAATTGGAACCAGGGTTCTTTACATGGGGATGATGTAAAACTGATTTTGATGCTATGATTAACATAATTGTGGTATTTTGATATGTTTTTATCAAGGGAATGGAATAAGAGTGACATATCAATGAGAGGTGTATTTTGGTTATAAGGGTGACATATCAAGGAGATGTGTATTTTGGTTATAAGGGTGACATATGAAGGAGAGATGTATATCAGGATAAGGGTGACATAATTAATAAAATGTAAAATCTGAGTTTTTTTTATCAAGTTGATGCATTGTTATAACATCCTTATGATGCGATAACTTTGAATTGTTGCATATGTGTGATGAGATAACTTGGGTTATCGCGTCACAAGAGTTGTATTTGTCGCATCCTTGTGATGCAACAAGTTGACTTTATCGTACCAGTGTGATGTGACAAGTGGGGTTTATCGCATCAAGTGTAATGCGATGAGATGAGGTTCTTGCACTAGCGTGTTGCAAGAAAATGGGGTTGTCTCACACATGTTATGCAAGGAATTTATGTTTTTACCTATATGATGTGATAAGTTTATGCATTATGCAATAAAAGAGTTGTTTGGTTATTTGATGCAATAAATGGATTATGTATCATCATTTTGATGCGACAACAGAAGTTTGTTTTATTATAATGTTGTTTATTGGTTATTGATACAAATACGAGTTTATAAAAGTGTTTTGATGACTATCACCCTGTAATAGCAAACAAAAGGATTTCTCACTAAACTCAAGGTCTAACCTTCATTGTAGTGTTTTGAAAACGTGCATTACAGGTCGGGTAAAACCAGATGATAAGGAGAAGAGGAAATTGTGAAGAGTTTATATTTGCTTGCATAGGCTAATGGAATGATGTGTTATCTTTAGTATTTGAATACGTGTTATGAATACAATTTTTGTATACAGATTTTGTGAAAAAATTTGGTGGCTACTTTGTGATGTAGTTTTTGTAGATATTGGGACCAAATATATAAATTATATTTCTTGTTACATGAAAATATATGTTTATATGTAAATGTGATCTTGGGGTGTTACACATCATGATTCATGTGTTATTTCATATGATATATTTTCATCTAAGACTAAGATTTAAAATATTGATTAACATATATTTGTTTCACAATGCATTAGTTTTACATTGTGAACTTTTTAGCATGTTCGTAAAACAAAAAAAAAAATTTGTTTCGCATTGTGAAACAAATATACAACCATGTGAAACAATACCTTAAGATAAAAATTCTCACAGTTATCATAATATATGTTGTTTTTAAACAATTAAGCTCTTATATATATATATATATATATATATATATATATATATATAAAGCTAATTTCTTTTGTAATAACATAAAAGTAAAACAAATAACAATAATTCTCCATATTAATATCGTTTTTGGTGTATTTATGAGATCTTTCTAATAATACGATTTGTCAAAAATAATAAATTATAATTGGTCTATATGTACGATAATTAAATTTCCTTTTGAAAAACATTAAGGTTAAAAAAATAGAAGTTAGGTAGTGTTTGATATGCAGACTGAATGAGATAGAACATGACGAGGCCGGACAAGACAAGACTAATTGTCTGTTCAATATTTGATACGACTAGGACATGACAAAACTGTTAAAATGACCATATTACCCCCTAAATGTTGTTCAATGTTATTTTATATCATATAATGATTGTAAATAACAACAAATCAACCAAAAATATATTTAAATTATTTAATCTATGATATCAATATTTTTTTAACATTCCAAGACCACATGTAAATAACATTTGTCATATCACAAATCCTAATAACGCACATAATTTAAAAAGTTTAAACACAACAACTGTAAATAACATTTGTCAAAACATCGTCAAAAATTGAACATTTCAAGAATGGAGGCTGGAATCGAGAATGAAGACTGTGGAAGAGAATAAAAGGATGCAATTAAATTAGGTTTGTATTTTGATATCAAATAATAAGGGCAATATTGTAATCTTAAATTTAGTCCCATGTTATTCTAACTTTTTGGATGGAACAAAAAACCTCAAGAACAGTCTCACCCAATCTTATTTTTGTTCCATGTTGTCCCATCTCATTTTTGTCCCATGACACACCAAATATGAGACTATTTATTTTTATTCCGTTTCGTCTCATCCAGTCTACGTACCAAACACACCCAAGAAAATGGTGTAAATGAAAATAACAATAGCCCAATTTTTGCAATGTAATCTCAAACAACCCAATTTTTGCAAATGGGTGTCAAAGAGTCCTTTTGCAATCATAAAGCAATTTTTTTTTTACAAATTACTCTGAAGTCTGAACGGTCACCAACCATTAATCCCCTTCAATATCTTGAACAAATCGAGGTTACAATGAAAAAAACCCTAAAACGATGATTTGTAAACACCGCGTTCGTCCTTGCAAAGAAAACCCATAAAACCAACAGTCGAGTGGGTTCGAATATGGATTTTGAATCTAGGTTTCAAACGGGTTAGAATCGGGTTTCAATTCGAACCGATTTAAAAACGAGAGTTAAGGGGCCATTTATCTAAACACTTACCCGGTAAGCACTTATCGGTAAAATTYAACACYATCGCTTACTTATCGGATAAGATTTTATTCACTAAAACGCATCGTATGCAATAATTTATCCCTGTAAGCGCTAACCATGGTAAGAGTCGTCATCCTCACTTACCGGGTAAGACTCTCGATTCTTGTCTTCGCTAGCACTTACCGGGTAAGATTCTTAGTCCTTGTCATATTCATCCGGTAAAGTAAAGTGACTTGGTAAGTGCTTACTCGGATAAGCGTTTGGTAAACGGCATCTTAAAGAAGTCTTGATTCAACGAACTCGAAAGAGCCATGATTTAACAAAAAACTACTTAACAAAAGGGTCAATTATTACTCTTCTATGAAAGCAATCTTTTTAGGCCATGTTTATGTTGTTTCAAAATTTGAATTATGATTTTTTAAGAAAATATTTTACAAAGCGAAATCTTTTGACCAAAAAGGTATGTACATGTTTATCACCTTTAAAATTTACAAAAAGAATTGTAAAAAATATGTTCAGGTTATTTATACACAAATAATGGGGACCATTTTGAAAAAGAAAATAAATCTTTTTAAACATAAAAAACTAATTTATTAATCAATAGAGTAATGCCATGTGGAAAATAGAAAAACAAATTATGTTTGATAAATTAACTGATAAATTTAGTTATTGGCTAAGTTAATAAACACAATTAAGTTTGATCAAATATCTGATAAGCTTGATGATGATGTAAAATGATTAAAGTCATATTCAAAAGTTGATTGGAAAAATATATGTTAGCTTATACGGGTTGACAAACATGACTTGAATGAGCGTTTACCAGGTAAGTGAAGGCGACGACTCTTACCATGGTAAGCGTTTACTGGGTAAATTGTTGCATAGGATGTTGTTTTGGTGGACTAAAATCTTACCCAGTACGTAAATAATAATGTTAAATTTTACCGATAAACATTTACCGCGTAAGTGTTTAGGGGCTGTTTACCAAACGCTTACCTGGATAAGCGCTTACCAGGCCACATTACCTTACCTGATGAATATGATAAGGACCAATAATCTTACCTGGTAAAAACGAGACAAGAACCAAAAGTCTTACCCTGTAAGTAAAGGCGATGACTCTTACCATGGTAAACACTTACCGGGTAATTGTTGCACACAATGTCGTTTTGGTGAACTAAAATCTTATCCGGTGAGTAAATGATAGTGTTAAATTTTACAGGTAAGCACTTACCGGGTAAGTGTTTGGTTAAAGACCCCTAAGTGTGATTGGTTTGCATGATTTGAATGGAATTCAATTCTATTATTTATAGAAACAAATTATAAATTTATTAATTAATATTATAAAACAAATTTTTTAAAAATATTTTAAAACATTAATGCATATAAATCCTACAAAATCCCGTAAAATTCCAACCATTCCTCGTGGAAGATTTCATTTCAAATCAACAAAACTTTTGAAATCAAGCATGAAATTTAAATTGAATTGAATTCTAAATCCTTCCAAACCTAATTCAGTTATATGCTGATTAAACACTTATCCAGTAAGTCTTTACCGGGTAATTTTTTTTACCGGATGAACATGGTAAGGGTTTAGAATCTTACCCGCTTAAAGTGGTAAAATGATGAAGAGTCTTACCAAGTAAATGAGAGTGAGAATGACGACTCTTACTCGGGTAAGTGCTTACCGGATAAATTGTTGCATATTATATCGTTTTGATCACTATAATCTTACCCAGAAAAATAAATTATAGTATTAACTCCTATCAATAAGTAGTTACTGGGTAAGCATTTGAGTAAACGGACCGATGAGCTATTTGAATTTTCATCGTCCAAAGTGATAAAGAAAAGATGCTTTTACAACATGTACATCAAGCATTAAAATTAGTAACATGACATCACCAATTTCAGGTCATGAAAAGTGTCCACCCCCCAATATATATATGACACCTTGTGCTTCACAACACTTGTATAACCTCAATGGCTTCTAGTAGGATCACACCCATATGTTTACTTGTATACTTGTGTTTTGTTGGGATGTTTGTCAACTCAGTTTTGGGTGCCAAGGCTAGACACTTCAAATGGGAAGTCGAGTACATGTTGGGTGCACCCGATTGCTTAGAGCACGTGGTGCTGGGCATCAACGGTCAGTTTCCCGGCCCAACCATTAAAGCTCGGGCGGGTGACACCGTTGTTGTCCATCTTACCAACAAGCTCCACACCGAGGGAGTCGTTATTCACTGGCATGGTATTCGACAGGTGAAAATTGAACCTGTTAATTCGTGTGCGTTTTTCCTCCTACTCATTGTTCGGTTTTTAATTGTTAAATTTGTTTCAAAAAATAGCTGGGAACACCATGGGCTGATGGAACTGCATCCATATCACAATGTGCCATAAACCCTGGAGAAACATTTATCTACAGGTTCAAGGTCGACAAGGTGTGTATATATGTATGATTACGTGTTTATTACACACACACTTATGTTTTTATGCTACTTTTTCGTTTATCTTCTTGTATATTTGTTCTGTAAGTCGACAATATTCATGGAAACAGTCTCTTTACCTTTTGGTAGAGGTAAAGTCTGGGTATATCATATCCCAATATCTACCTTGTTTGAGATATATTGAGTATGTATATATATATATATGTATATATATATATATATATATGAGGTTGGGTTCCGGTGAGGATGGAAGTTATGGTGAGAAGCATAAGAGGAGATCTTCACCCTTTGGTCAGTCCTAATTGAATATCAACACTAATGAGGTACAACAAGAGGCACCGGATCAATTCTCTCTTAAAATACAATTCATGGATGTGCATGAGATTAAAAGTGATTAAGAATTCAGATCTCTTCTTACGCTTCTCATTCGTAACTTTTCTTTTAACACGATGATTTGTGTGTATGTGGGGTTTAATAAAATAATCCAAAGTTTGCATGAGGGTAATATATAATGCAAGGAATGAAAGGAGTATATGTGATTATGATAATGAAAAATGATGAGGTGCAGGCGGGAACATACTTTTACCATGGACACTATGGGATGCAAAGATCAGCTGGGTTGTATGGTTTACTGATCGTAGATATGGAGGAGGGGAAGAAAGAGGCATTCGAGTATGATGGGGAGTTCAGCCTGTTGCTAAGTGACTGGTGGCACAAAGGTGCTCATGATCAAGAGGTTGATCTCTCCGCCAATCCTATGCGTTGGATCGGTGAACCCCAGGTCTTAATCATGCACCTTCAACTATCTTTATCTTAATCTTCACTTTTATATCCACTTCCACTCAGATTCACAAACTTTTACATATTTTTAATCATTTTCAAATGTATAAATTTGTTAAGCTTTCAGTCATGATAATAAAAATAAGGCAATGAAAATAATAGATGAAGGTTTTCCCACGTTATCACCACTACATATACACACACACACATAGAGATACGTAAAGAAAGGGGGAAGTTCCATTAGGACCCAAAATTGGTTACTAACCCGAGAAGCCGTCCACATTGTATCACATGTTCCTCTTCATGATGAATATTCATCATGACTCATGAGTAACACATAATATGAATATGTTATTTATCATGAATATTGATGAATATGTTACAACATCCATGGTGAATAAGACGTCCATCGTAATGCGTTCATGATATGAACAGTCTTGAGATTCTAATCAATTTTTGGTTCCAACAGATCTGTCTATATGTGTGTGTTATATATATAAATATATATATATATATATGTATATATGAATCAAATAAAAAAACTTCTATACCCTACATATATAATAAATACATGAAAACTCAAGTCCAAGGTTGCATGCTTGTTGGATTCTTTTTTCATGCAGCTTTTTGTTTACGCAAAGCAAAAAGGAAAAAAGTAGAAGCATGTGGGAATGGTGAAATAAACAATCTAAACAAAGCTGGGGTAGGTTTGGCATATATATATATATATATATATATATGTATGGCCTGGGTAGTCATTGTGTGTGTGTATGTATATATATATAATATATATATATATATATTATGCAATGTATGGATGCTTATTTAACTTTTACATAATATATATTTTATTTGTCTTCTTTTTAGAGTCTGTTGATAAATGGAAGAGGGCAATACAACTGTTCATTAGCAGCGGCGCATGTTAGCAAAGGCAATGGATGCAGGTTTAGGGGAAACGAAGAGTGCGCACCAAACATCCTACATGTAAAGCCAAACAAGACATACAGGCTGAGAGTGGCCAGCACTACTGCCTTAGCTTCACTCAATCTTGCCATTGGGGTTAGTCGATCTTTACATACATATACATATACATATACATATACATATACATATACATATACATATACATATACATATATATATATATATACTCTTTTATTATTTTAACTTTTTATTGCTTGTGTTTTTACACTATGTATGGATGTTAGCTGTTAATTGGAATGGTTTCTGTATAATTTATAACCAAAAGCATCAATCTTTATGACCAAATAAAGTAAACTTCATGAGATAAGTGGGCATATTTTTTTTATTGCCATTGGAGTCTCTATGATTAGCCCACAACCTTGACAAATACTCGATGCATATATTCTACTTTAATAGTGGAGCACAAATGTGTCCTTTTTGTTATGAATTGGTTGTTTGATGTGTATAACACACACCTTATCGCTGATGTAGACTAATCGGATACAGTTCTTATGTATTTTACAGAACCATAAGATGGTGATGGTGGAAGCTGATGGCAACTACCTTGAGCCATTTTCGGTCAACGACTTTGACATATACTCGGGTGAAACCTACTCGGTTTTGTTTCGTACGGATCAACGTCCTACCGATAACTATTGGATTTCGGTGGGTGTGAGAGGAAGAGAACCAAGAACCCCTCAAGGCCTAGCCATATTACACTATCAATCCACTACTGCCTCAAAACTTCCCACACTTCCTCCTCCTCAAACCCCTCGATGGAACGACTACGCCTATAGCAAATCGTTCTCGAACAAAATTCGTGCCCTTTCAGGGTCACCAAAGCCTCCATTCAACCACGATCGTCGGATCTTCCTCCTCAATACCCAAAATCGCATCGATGGTTATACCAAATGGGCCATCAATAATGTGTCATTGAGCCTACCCCCAACCCCTTACCTAGGCTCAATCAAACATCGTTTGACTAATGCCTTTGACCAAAAAAGTCCACCTGACACCTTTCTTAACACGTATGACATAATGAGGCCCCCACCAAATCCTAACTCCACCTATGGGAGTGGGGTTTATATGCTAAAATTCAATAATACAATTGACGTGATCCTACAGAATGCCAATGCATTGAATGCAAACGTGAGCGAGATACACCCGTGGCATCTTCACGGGCACGATTTTTGGGTGTTGGGGCATGGGGAAGGCATGTTTTCCAAGAGAGACGAAAAGAAACTGAACTTGAAAAACCCGCCACTGAGGAATACAGTAGTGATATTTCCCTACGGATGGACGGCGTTAAGATTTGTCACCGATAATCCAGGTGTATGGGCGTTTCATTGTCACATAGAGCCTCATTTGCATATGGGCATGGGTGTGGTTTTCGCCGAAGGGGTTCATCTTGTTGGGAAGATACCCAATGAGGCTCTTTCTTGTGGATTGACGGGCAAGATGCTAATGGGTAAACAACACAACTAAAGGGGTAAATTGTAGAGTATTTCCAAGTAATTGTGATATATGTCAAGTCCCTAAACTTTGAAGGGTTGTTTTGTTTCTAGCAACTTTTTGTGGGTGTCTTTGGGAATTATGAAAGAAGAGTGAGTTTTGTAAGAGGTTGAGGGATTATTCATTTGTAATAACTTATGGGTGTCTGAGTCTGTTGATGTGCAATTCGATTAATTTCATGGAAGTCTAAAGTTAACAATTGAACGAATCTTTAGTGGTCATGAGAAAGCTTGGTTCGACGAATGGAGAGCAAACATAAATTCTGACTAATTGAGCTACCAATATATAGGCTAAGTTGAGGGATTGTTCATGTGGCTAAGTAGCCAGTTTATATTAAAAGACAACATATATTTTATGTTGACAAACATTTAAATTGGGCTAACAAAGTCCACAACAATTGTATGCATCAAACATTAAACTTTTTCTATATACAGCCTTTTCGTATATCATGTACGTCATTACTCCATTCCTCTTTGTTCAATTGTCTTGAGGGTAAAAATCTAATAACCCAACGAGTTGCGTTATGTTCATGTTCTCGTTGAAATCTATAAGTTGTACAAATGATGCTAGATTTCATCGATGTAGGCTTCTTTCCATTAACCTAACAATGAACAATATGGAATTTGACCTTTAGATCCATCTTTTTACTACTCAAAAATCGGTTTTTAGACTTTTAGTCCTTGCTCATTTTACATGAAAATGATGTTTTTAATAGATAGAAAACTCTGATAAAATAACCATAAGCATGTCAGTATCAACTAATCTTACCTGATTATTATTATTACTACTACTTATTAGAATAAGGACAAGATCAAATGTTAACCAAAATTTTTATGTTAACTTTGCAAACAATGTCAACCAATCACAATTCATTCTTCTATTAGGTTTCTATTATGTTCACAATTTAATGCCAATGGTAATTGAGTAATTTCATTTGCTATGTAACTCCCATATCATTAAAGGGAAGGGGAGTTATATAATCATAAAATATCTAAAAATATACATTTATTATATTGATATTTTTATTTATTTTTTAATCTTGATCTTTATTTTTATTGTTTTATGAGTTTTTTATTCGTAGAGGAAACACGGTAGTAAAATTTTCGGTATCGTTCAAGCTATTATGGATAAATGCATTGGAAAAAAAATCGACAACATTGAGAAGATTAAAATGGTTTATGGTGACAATCGGAGTTCGAGTTCGGGAAGTGAAGAAATTAACCAAAGTGAATGTCTTGGTAATGGATTAATATTTTATTAGACTCGTTTTAATCGAAATTATGTTCATTATGAATTTATGATGTGTTGTGTTTTTTGTAGTTCATATTGCGTTGATAACTTTTTTCTTTAATTATTAATACGTACCTAATTCACATGTTCAAATGGAAGTACATGCACGACCCATTTTCATATTGTTATATTACCGATTTTTATGAATCATGAACAATTGTGTTCATGTCACTACAAAAATGC
>NW_020202709.1:25017-29456 GCF_001531365.2 Cynara cardunculus var. scolymus
GTTTTTTGTCATTTCCCTCGCTGATCCCTCGCTGATCTGCGAGGGAAAAATTCCCTCGCTGATAGTCGTCGCTGATACCTGGTTTTCTAGTAGTGTGTTACTTCTATCATATTAACACAAGTGTTATTTCTTAAGCTTGATACCAAATCTTTATATTTGTATAAGTGTTTGCACCCGGTGTTCATAACGTCAGGGTTATGTGTTCATATATTTTATACGATATGAACAAGGGGTAAACAACCACATAAGACCAGAAACATATATGAATAAGTGGTGAATCTTAAACGGTGTGGATGCAATGCATGTATAAAACTTCAATTGACAAAGTATCGCTCCTGAATGTGTTTATAATAAAGGAACTACTGTTCACAAGCTGTTCATATTGTGTTCATACTTGTTTTATTTATTTATTTTCTTTCGTATAACAGTTGTTCTTATTGTGTTCATAAATGCTATGCAGTCCAAGTTCAATTTTTTGTTCGTATTTGACACAATGGTTCATATATATATATATATATATATATATATATATAGTTGTGTTCATATGATTATTATATTAACAAAAATAAATTAATAAAAAACATATAATATTTTGATTTTGTAACTCCCAATTAATGATATGGAAGTTACATAATTTTTTTTACCTAAATACCCTTTTCAACTTTGTTCACTTATTTTTATGAAATTTTAAATTTAATAAAATAATTTTTTATCAAGATTAATCACAACCGTTTATTGAAAGATTGAATGACTAAGATCGGTTAACAAAGTTAATACAAAAACTTTGGTTAACATTTGAACCTAGCCCTATTAGAATATATATATATATATATATATATATTGTGCATATCGTGTAAATATAGGATATATATTAGTTTATTATTGTTAACCAAGTTTGTATCACTTATGTATATATATCGTTGCCATTGAATGAGAATGCTCAAGGAATTATTTCCTATTACATGGTATCAGAGCTTAGGCTCTCCAGTGATTGTTTCTTTTTTCCCGGCGGCTAACATCGCCACTCACTTCTGCCATGACAGTCCCGCCTCCTTATGGCTCCTAATGAATTGAACCCTCCTAAACAATCTCCCTTACATCTGTTTTATACCGTCGCCAACATCCAGAACAAGATTCGCGTTCTTGATGGAATGAAGGTCACATATAATTCTTGGGTAAAACTTTTCAAACTCCATGCTCATGGATATAAGGTTCTTCATCACATTGACGGTACGCCGCTACCTGCTTAAACTGATACAACCTATGAATCTTGGGCTGAAATCGACGCCATCGTTCTTCAATTGATATACGGTACTCTCTCTGATGATCTTCTTGTTCGAGTTTTAGATACCGACACCATCGCTTATAAGGCATGGCATCGGTTATAGAAGATTTTTACCAATAATAAAGGCTCTCATGCAGCAGCTCTTGAACACGAGTTCACCAACCTCACCTTGCAATCGGTGTCTTCCTTGGATGAGTATTTCCATAAACTCAAGGATTTAGCAAATCAACTTTCTGATGTTGAAAGCCTTGTCACCGAAAATCGTCTTGTTCTACAACTCGTTCATGGCCTACCACCAGAATATGACACCATTGCTTCGTTTATTAATCAAAGTCTCCCAACTTGGGACATTGCGCGGAGCATGTTACAATTTGAACAGCACCCCAATCGGCTTGACAGAACATCTCCAACCTTAGTGCTATGGTCACTCCATGGTGCCTCCTCCTAATGATCGTCTGTCCAACACTCCTCGTGACACCAACCAGAGCCCACAAGGTTGAGGTCGTGGTCGTAACACCCAACCTGATCGTTCTAATCGTGGGGGATGGGGTACATATGGTCGTGGTCGTCCCTATCAACCACAACAATCGGCTGGAACCGTATACGGGCATCTCCTAACCTCCTTGGGATTGGTGGGCTCCTCCACCATGCCCTCTTCCTACGACCCAGCAGCCCTCATGGCCTGGTTCTTGGCCTAATCCGCCAACCAATGCTTCTAGACAACCTCCACCACCTCAAGCAACCCATGTTGCTTACTCTCCAACACAGTCGTCGGCCCAGTATGCTGACCCGGTTCAACAGCCCACATATGATGCTTTAGATTCGACGGATCTCGGGCAAACATTTCAAGCAATGCATCTCAACCAACCCGACTCATCCTGGTACATGGACACGGGGGCCTCGTCTCACTTGACAGCCGACTCTGGTAAAATTTCTTTTCCCTTTGTTTTTTCTTCTAAACAATTTATTCTCGTTGGTAATGGCAATAGTATTCCCGTTTTGGGCTCCGGGCACGCCCAATACACCACTCTAACCCAATCATATAATCTTCGCAATATTTGTTATGCCCCAAATATTATCAAAAATTTACTCTCTGTTTGCCAATTTACTCATGACAATAACGTCTCTATCGAATTTGACTCTTGTGGTTTTTCTGTGAAGGAACTCATGACTGGAAGGATACTTTCACGCCACAATATTTTCAGAGACTTTTACCCGCTCACCAAGCCCACTTCCTCATCCACCGCCCTCATCACTAGCTTAACCATGGACATGTGACACAACTTTCTAGGACATCCTGGCTCTTCTACTTTAGATTTTCTTCGTACTCATGGTTTTATTCCATGTAGTAAACCTAGTGTTTCTTCTATTTGTCATTCATGTCAAATATCTAAAACTATACGGTTGTCATTTGTTAAATCTTCTACTCTCACGTTTGCACCATTTGATATAATACACTGTGACCTATGGACTTCGCCCGTACTTAGTAAATCCGGCTATAAATACTATATGGTGCTAATCGATAATCACACACAATATGTGTGGGTTTACCCATTGAAATTTAAATCGGACACATTCACCAACTTTACTAATTTCATAACCTCGTTCACACCCAATTTAATCGAAAAATTAAATGTTTTCAGTGTGATTTAGGGGGCGAGTTTGATAACACAGAATTCAAGACCTTTGCCACACAACAAGGTCTCACTTTTCATTTTTCTTGTCCCCAAACCTCTCAACAAATTGGAAAATCCGAGCGTATGATTCGTTGTCTAAATGATATCATTCGTTCTCTTTTAGCCCATGCCCTCCTTTCCTCCACTTTTTTGGGTCGAATCCCTACACACAACATCCTACCTCCACAATATCCTACCCACTAAAACGTTAAACAACTAAACCCCTACCTATGCCCTCTACCATCGCCGCCCTACATACGATCATCTACATGTGTTCGGTTGCGCATGCTATCCCAACACTCCCTCCACTCAATCCCACAAACTAGACACCCGCTCAACACGTTATCTGTTTCTCGGATACCCTACCAATTTTCGCGGTTACCGGTGCTATGACCCCTCAACGGGCAAAGTTATACTTTCTCATCACGTAGTCTTTGACGAGCATACCTTCCCACTTTCTGAACCCTCAACCACCCTTACGTATCAATTCCTCGATCCTGATCCTCCCCTCCCACATACGATGTTTCCCAACCTTCCACTCCATTGACTACTCCATCCTCACCCGCCCATTCTCCGTCACCCTCTCCACCATCTCCTATTCTTCCCCCATAAACTGCTGCTCCACCTCAACCTGCTGCCCCGACTGCCCCCCACCACCCCATGACTACTCGATCTCATCATGGTAATGTCAAACCCCAACAAATACTCAATCTTCACAGACAATCGTCCAAACCAATAACTCCCATACCCTCCACTTACTCCAAAGCCTTCTCGAACCCAAACTAGTACAATGCCATGACCAACAAATTTAATGCGCTAAAAGAAAATAATACATGGGAACTTGTTCCACGACCTAAGGATCGGCCTGTCATACGTTGCATGTAGCTTTTTCGTCACAAATTTCATGCCGATGGTACTCTACAACGATACAAGGCTTGCCTTGTGGTAAACGGTAAGTCACAAATGGTTGGTATTTATAGCGATGAAACTTTCAGTTCGGTTGTTAAACCGACGACAATTTGCACAGTTTTAAGCCTTGTTGTTTCATGGTCTTGGTCGATACATCAAATAGATGTAAAGAATGCATTCTTACACGGGGACCTTCATGAAACTATTTACATGCACCAACCACCGGGGTTTGTGGACCCTTATGCTCCTCATCATGTGTGCCAACTTCGTAAGTCCCTATACGGCCTTAAACAAGCCCCACTGGCTTGGTATCATCGCTTTGCAACATTTATCAATGCTAATGGGTTCCACAACAGCGTTTGTGATAACTCCTTACTCATATATCGACACAGTATACATACTGCATATCTACTTTTATATGTCGATGCTATTGTGTTGGTCCCAAAAGGGTCTACAAGAATACTAAACACTTTGTAGAAGGGGGGGGGGGATGAATACAAACACAACGTTTTCAAATTTAAAATATATATTGATAAAGAAGATCAATACAGATTTTACAAGATTGTTTG
>NW_020202710.1:0-7737 GCF_001531365.2 Cynara cardunculus var. scolymus
GCAAACAATCTTGTAAAATCTGTATTGATCTTCTTTATCAATATATATTTTAAATTTGAAAATTGTGTTTGTATTCATCCCCCCCCTTCTACAAACTGTTTAGTATTCTTGTAGACCCTTTTGGGACCAACAAACACAATACACTTACGCAATTCAAGGTATTTTTAAAACATTTAACCACTCAGCTTGAATACTTTTGAAAACCAACTTCTTGAAATTCAACTAGAAGGCAATCTGATCAACTCTACTTTCTTTAAATCGCACACCCTTCTTTTAAAATGGCAAGAAGAATGAAAGGTAACCTTATACTCCTTATATACTCTTTCTAAAAAAAGTATGGCGGCTAAACCGCCCTTCTCATGCATGCCCATGCATCCTTATAAAATGTATGTAAACTCACATACATACATACCACATGCATACATAATTCAAGTCAGCATGTTATAACCCCGCATATAGTCACACACTCCCATGTGCATTTTTAAAAAATCATGCATACATATACACTTAATATATAAACATATGCACCCACATTTTACATCATGAAAATGCACATACTTACATGATTAAATATAGTAATTTATCATGTTTTCAAGTATTCACATATAAAATAATCATGTATTAGTTACCTCAGGTGATAACCAGGATCCGGTTATCACAGGTTTGCACTATAATTCCTACCATTTGGTTTGTTTGGTTTCCAACCATTGTTATAGATTTCAAAGAGGGTCATCCAAAGAAAAAAAAAATTATGGTTTGCACTATAATTTCTACTATTTGGTTTGTTTGGTTTCTAACCATGGTTAAAGATTTCAAAGAGGGTCATCCAAAGAAAGGCAACCCTACGAGACAAACCCCATTATTTGACACAAAGGCATCCAATCCACCTTTCTTATACACTTCATTTTGTTCAAATCTTTCAACTCTTCACTAATGTGGTACATTTCAAACTCAATAGCAATTAACCAACATCTCAATACCCATTCTCATGATGCCACCTCAAACACTCATGGTTCTTCTTTTAATATATAAATATATATATATATATATATATATATAAATTCCAATCCTTCAATATCTTAGTAATAAGGGATATCTCAAACTCAACGAAGATTCCCCAACACCTCAGTACTCAATTCTCATTATTTCACATCAATACCTCTTGGTTTACACGGTGATCAAAATTCAATTTAAGAAAAAAATTATAGGGTTTCCACTATAATTTCTACAATTTGTTTTGTTTGGTTTCCAACCATGGTTATAGATATCAAAGAGGGTCATTGAAAGAAAAAAAATATATTGTTTGCACTATAATTTCTACCATTTGATTTGTTTGGTTTCCAACCATAGTCATAGATTTCAAAGAGGGTCATCCAAAGAAATACAACCCTATGAGGCAAACCCCATTATTTGAAACAAAGGCATTCAATCCAACTTTCTTATACACTTTATTTTGTTCAAAACATTCAACTTTTAACCAATGTGAGTTATCTCAAACTCAACACCAATATGTGATATCACAAACTCTACCATGATTCCCCAACATCTCAATACATATATCTCATTATTTCACATCAATACCCCTTGGTTTGCACGGTGATCAAAACTCAAATTTAAGAGAAAAAAGTTATAGGGTTTCCCTATAATTTCTACCATTTGGTTTTTTTGGTTTCCAACCATGATTATAGATTTCAAAGAGGGTTATCCAAAGAAAAAAAAAATTATAGGGTTTGCACTATAATTTCTACCATTTGGTTTATTTTGATTCCAACCATGGTTATATATTTCGAAGAGGGTCATCCAAAGAAAGACAACCCTATGAGACAAACCCCCTTATTTGATACAAAGACATCCAATCCACCTTTCTTATACACTTCATTTTGTTCAAGTCTTTCAACTCTTCACCAATGTGGGATATTTCAAACTTAACCACAATTCACCAACACCTCAATACCCAATTCTCATGATGCCACCTCAAACACTCATGGTTCTTCTTTTAATATTTATATATATATATATATAGAGAGAGAGAGAGAGAGAAGCGTTCAAATAAAAACCACTCAATTTGTACAAACCGTGAAAACCTCATTCAACCAATCATATTTTTTCATTTTGTTCATATTTTTGTAATTATGAGAGGCTGATTAACCATTTTTATTGTGGAGGGTGTTAATCATGGATATTATCATCTTCATTATTTTTATTTTAGAGAAATACATGAAATAATTTCATTAAAATTTTATTAAATATAATATTAAACAATTTCATAACCATACATGAAACAAATTCATCAAAAAAAGTATTATATGAAACAATTTCACAAGATTAAACAATTTCATGAAAAAATTTCATAAGATTAAACAATGAAATCGACATATTAGGGTGGTTTGCACGGTTTACACAAATGAGGGCGGTTTTCATTTGATCGTTCTTCTCTCTCTCTCTCTCTCTCTATATATATATATATATATATATATTCCATTCTTTCAATTTCTCACCAATATGGGATATCTGAAACTCAACCACGATTCCTCAACACCTTAGTATTCAATTATCATTACTTCATATCATTACCTCTTGGTTTGCACCGTGATCAAAACTCAACTTAAGAAAAAAAATTATAGGCTTTGCACTATAATTCCTACCATTTGGTTTGTTTGATTTCCAACAATGGTTATATTTTTCAAAGAGGGTCATCCAAAGAAAACAATTATATGGTTTGCACTATAATTTCTACCATTTGCTTTGCTTGGTTTCCAACCATGGTTATAGATTTCAAAGAAGGTCATCCAAAGAAATACAACCCTATGAGACAAACCCCATTATTTGACACAGAGATATTCAATCCACCTTTCTTATACACTTTATTTTGTTCAAATCTTTCAACTTTTAACCAATGTGGGATCAAACTCAACCACAAATCACCAACATCTCAATACCCAATTCTCATGACGCCACCTCAAATACTCATAAATCTTTTTTTAATATATTCCAATCTTTAATCTTTCAAACTTAACCACAATTCACCAACATCTCAATACCAATTATCATGATGCCACCTCAAACACTCATGCTTCTTCTTTTATTATATATATATATATATATATATACACTACATATATAACCATTTAGGTCAATATCTTAATTACAACTCCTAAAGCATAAGTTACAATGGTTTTATGCAACAAATTCAAAAAACTCTTAATAACAAGTTGTAAAGCATAATATACAACTTGTTGATGCATTGACTTTTAACTCCAATGGTTAAATCGATGTTAAGTCTTTTTCTCTAACATTTTCAGACTTTTTTCTTCCTTTTACAGCTCTCCCCTTCCGCCAAAACATATTTGGGTGAGGTCAGACAAGGCTTTCTTCTCTTCTTCTTCCTTTTCCAGCTTTCCCCTGTGCAAGAACACCCATTTGGTAAGTTCAGACGTTGCTTTCTTCCATTCCTGCTACCTTTGCACAAATGGGCGATTTGATATGTCAAATTTGTGGCTCCCAAGACGACCTCATCTGTGCATATAACCATAAATTTGAAGTTTCGATTTCTCCACAGGTTCTTCAAAACCCTAGCGATTTCCCTGAGGTATTCATTTGGTTTACATGTTGTTCAAAACTCAGGTTCTTCATTTTGTTTTTGTAGCTAATTATCATTACATGTTCATGTGTTTTGGTTTACGCTTTATCTCTATCTCTCATCTCTCAATCTGTTTGTGGCATAAATCAATAAATTTTGCATTCCTTTGTTCATTCAGCTTATCCGTTTTCAGGAGTGTTTAGAAGACTATCGATGAACACGGTGGTTGTTTTGTGCTCACTTTATAGGTTTGTTTCCAACTTTTAATTTCATCCTAAAAGTACACCTATTTTGGTTCATTGAATGATTGAAGAAGAAAAAGATATTAATTAAACACCCAATATGTTGAATTGTGTTTTTGAGTTTTCAATTTGAGCTAGTACTGTTGTTCAAATATCATATAAGCTATGGTCCTCTATTTTAGTGTAAAAAGATATGTTAAAGAAAGCAAAATCTGACTCAAATGTTTTTTTAAGTTTGATTTGAAAATGAAATTTGAGAGGCAAGAATTGTTACATAGAGTTGTTGTTGCTTTTGATTCATTAATTTATGAACAAAAAGCCGGTTTCATACCATATGGATAACACAGCAGGGGGATACAAAGACAAAATCTGAAACACTCATCAAATAGGAGATATGTAGAAGAACTTATGAAGGGGGATACAATGGCAAAATCTGAAACAATCACAAATGACTATTAGTTTCAAAAATATGAATGTTATTGTTTATTAGTTTCACTTTATATAGATTTGAAATGGCCACTTTTATGTTCCTTGTTCTATTCCTATTCATGTGATTTGATGAATGAGAAGATTCTTTCCCCTTACAAGAAGTATGGTTTTTTTGGTGTATTTCATTTTATTTTTGCTTCTGTGATGGTTTTGATACTTCCTTTAACTGGACATTTGATTTTTTTTCCATATAAAGTGAATGTAAATACAAGTTATTAGTCTGCAAAGGAGCTAGACATCAAAATTACGCAGGGTTGATGAGAATCAAATATGTTTTATTTGAGTTGGGAGTTGGACGTTTGGATATTCTTTGTTATCCAAATCTTGCTTTGGGACTTGTCAATCCTCTATTCCTATTCATGTGATTTGATGAATGAGAAGATTCATTCCCCTTACAAGAAGTAAGGTTTTTTTTGGTATATTTCATTTTATTTTTGCTACTGTGACCATACACAGGTGGATGGTTTTGATACTTCCTTTAACTGGACATTTGATTTTTTTTTTTCGTATAAAGTGAATGTAAATTGCAAGTTCTTAGTCTGCAAAGGAGCTAGACATCAAAATTACGCAGGGTTGATGAAAATCAAATATGTTTTATTTGAGTTGGGAGTTGGACGTTTGGATATTCTTTGTTATCCAAAGCTTGCTTTTGGACTTTTCAATCCTCTATCTTCTGTCTAAAAACAATTCAACAGTATCTTTGAATGTTGTCCACAATTTTTATGCTGATCATGATGTGGATTGGTTTGTAGTTGGTATTAAAGTTCTTCTGCATTGAGGTTTTACTTTCTCTAACCTCAATAAAGTTTGTTATATATCACAGTTTGATAACAATAATCTTTCTCATGTTTTCATTTGAACCCATCCCCCTCTTCAAGTGGTCTTAAGTTTCAAAATTTCTATTAACTGAATGTTTACATTTTCAAAAACTCATTTTCAAGTGGTTGTAAATTTGGCCATGTGTGTCCCTCTTTACTGATCAATCTTCATTTAATCTTCATAATCATGGCAGATTTGATATAAACATTCAAGAACATTCATATGAGAATTGAGAGAGAAAGTCAACACCAGATTTATTAGTCAAACCTTCTTAACATAATCAGAATATTACAATAAGCTCTCTTCATTTCAATTACAAAGACAAACTCTTATTTATTTGGTCAAACATCTAAACAAAAGTCAAAGTCAAACCTGTCTAAGAAAAGTCAAACATGATGACTTTTACAATTATAGACAATATTTAACTTTCAAGACGAATACAATTTAATACTGATTTTCAGTCCTAACAGGCCAGTTCAGCCCTTAATTGCATAAACTTCTTAGCATGGCATGCTTATCACATCTTCATTATCTAATTGATACCAAAATTTTAGGTTATCTTGCATAAACCTCCATTCTTTGGATGATATAATGTCAAGGAAAATAAGAACACAAATTGGAGGCATCATGATTCTAGAAACTAATGCATAAATTGGAGGCATCATGATTCCACTAAAGAGGTTGACTTTTTTTAAATTTGGCTGCATGATTCCACTACAGGTAAGGTTTTCATTTGTCAATATCATACAGATTGGTCCTTTTTCAGACCCATCATACAGAATCTTGTGAAGAATTTTCCCTGTAATTAGTGTTGTGTTGTGGTTGTTTTGCCATATGTTTGCCATGCAGTACACATCATAATATCGATACCATAAGAATCACCCATGTTGTTTTACTGTTACATTATTTGATTGATATAGATGTTGTCGTGTTGAGTTAGCATGGACTTGATGCAAGAAAAAGAAAGAACGATTGATTTTGATGTTTTTTTTAGCTGAATTATTGTCGCCATGCTGCTTTTTGTTGGCAAAGGAATTTTAAGTCTAAAAGCTATTTCGGGGATTCTCATTATGACCATACTATTGTACTTAATGTCTCTATGATTCCTTTTGATTTGGCATCACATACTTATGTGTTTCTGGTTTTGTTCCACTTGTCGGGTATGATTTTTGGCCCTTATAATATTTATCTGGGTAGAATCCATCCTTATGATTGCACTTATTTGGTAAATTTTTTGGTCCTTATAATATTTATCTGGGTAGCACATACGGGGTAAGTATTTAGTAAATGGCCCCTAGGCTTTCTTTCTCCTTAAATGAAATTGGATTATCTGGATGTATTCTTTGAGCATCATTTATGGTACCTGGGCTATTGATATTTGATCTGGCCTAACTGGTATCATAAGAGATCTTCTCTTCTCTTTTCTGGTTTCTCCTCTTTATATTTTTGCTTTGCTTTTGGTGGATTGACTTATGTGCTCTATGCATCTATCATTGACCATTTTAGATTTGGTGCTATAAGGTCGTATTAGCTGTTCATTATAACACATATTCAGTCTTTGGTGGTTTTAGGTTTGTGACTTATATAATGAGGTGTCTTGGGAATGACTTATAGTGTTTGGGATTGTGGATGGAATCTGGGGCTGATTGTAATATGCTTTAGTAGTTCTGGCTTTTACTCTTATGGTTTACACATATTCTACAAATTTTGGTTTCTAAGGAAGGACTTGTTCAACAAATGTGGTAGATGTACACTGGTTTCTGTGGATGGTGCAATTCAAAGTGTTTTCAATATGATAATTGAAAGCTTCTTCCTTGATTGTTGGTTCAAAGTGCACAGAAATATGTTGTGGGTTGGTTGGTATTGTACAAAAATATGTATTACCAATGCCTTATGTGCAAATGATCATGTCCATTCGGGAATGGCTTTGGGCTGTCAGATATGGAGGGAACTAACTTTGTTTTCAGCCCTGATCATTGTGATGGAGTGCTTTATGGATAAAGTGAAAAGTGGCAGAACCTCTGATGTGTCTCACAGAGGTTCTGGAAAATGGTCCTCTGTCAAAAAGAACACGCAAGTCATTTACAGCAGAGCCTCTAAGATGGCTCATAAAGGGTCTGCGGATTTGGTCTTCTGTGAAGTTTCTGTTCTATCAGTTTTCAAAGGTTGTTAGCCGCATGTGCTTTTCACGTGACTAGGGAATAATCGACTTTATTTGGACGACTCAGATGAAGACACGCGTCAAAATCTTGTCACTAAGGTCGTTAGGAACTAGTATAAATAGCGGATAGGACCTTTGTAATTTGTGGTGCTTCCAATATTGTAATCGTCAAAATTTTCAATTGAATCAATTGAAAAACCTTTGGGGCAATTTTCTTGCATTCATCTTCTTCATTGAGACTGTGTGTTCTTCGTATGTTTAGAATTTCTAATCACTTACTCACTCTGTTTTGCTCTTATTAATTCTTCCGCTGCACTTCAATTGTTTTTAGAGCTTGTTTAGAGTGTTAGATCAATATCAAAGTTGAATTCAAATCCAACAATTGGTATCAGAGCAGGTTTTGAATTTTAATTCAATTAATTCTGCTTTTGGTATTAATCTGTGAT
>NW_020202710.1:8648-9109 GCF_001531365.2 Cynara cardunculus var. scolymus
GCATTGATCACCAGAGAGTATAGGAAGGGTGGTGAAAAGAAAGAGTATAGAAGTTTCAACAGAATAAACTACACAGAAGGTGGAAGATCTGATGGAAGTGAAAAGGAGGAACAGAAGCCTCCACAGAAGATAGTTGAGCAGAAGGAGGAAGAGACAAAAGAAGGATGTTTCAGATGCGGTAAGCCAGGCCACTTTGCTGCTGAATGTTGGTCAAAAGGGCCTAAGGCTCCACAAAAGGGTCCAAGAGATGCAGCCTTCAACAAAAAGAAGGCTGAGTACTATCAACAGAAGTCTTTGCTAGCTCAAACTGGTGAATTAGTCACTGATGAATCCTCAGACGAGATGATCAGAAGGGACTTCTTGCATGGGAAGACTCAGACACAGACGATGAGATCTTCTGTGGGATGGCAAAAATTAACTCCGACTCTTCTGACTCAAATGACCAAGAGGTTTCCACTTCT
>NW_020202710.1:10880-21886 GCF_001531365.2 Cynara cardunculus var. scolymus
AGTATATGCTTAAAAGGAATAAAACCTATTGAAGAAGCAAAATGTTTTTCATCACAGAAGTCTTTTCACAGACCCTCTGTGATAACTCTCAGAGGCTCTTTGAACAGGTCCTCTGTCGATACTTTCTTCTTAGGATTTTTAAATGGTTTTTGTTTTAAGGGGGAGCCATGGAAGCTGGCTTCAAGGGAGAGTTTTTAAATTGAAAATCAATACCTCAGAAGGTGCCAAAAATTTTGAAGTATCTTGATCTCAGAGGTCAGCTCATCAGAACCTCTGGCGCTTCTATCAGAGGCTATGTGGGTTTGAACTGAGCAAGTGCTCATCTCTCTGAGGATTTTCAAACCGTTTAGGTATACAAAGGTGTAACATGTTAGAAGGCCCCGCACATATCATAGAGGCTCTGTTACCCTTAGGTCTCTGACAAAACTCTCTTCTATAGTTTTGTATTATTGATATGGTGTATGTGGTTCTGTGGATAAGGGTTAAAGTTGACCACGCGCGTGTTAGAAACGGGGGCGCACGTCATCAATCGTGCGTTTTCTCAACACCACGTGACATATTTTGATTCGTCTCTCCCATAAGCCACTCATCACGATATATAGCCAAATAAACGGTTCACTTTCAAAATTCTTCACTATAAATATTTTTCCCCCCATCATAAACCCCTTCACTTCTCTAAATACTCCTCCAGCAAAATCTCAAGCTTTTCGACAACCTGCAACTATATCTTCAAGCTCAGCATCCGCCTCCGTTCAATCCGAAAACAACCCAAGCAATGATGAAGTGAACAAATCTCAGGCACTGACCTCTCATGCCATATCGTTTTTACAGAATCGATATGAGAAAGTGATGCTGGTAAAGAAACCTAACAACTACTACTTCGCTCCATCCCCAAATGGTTTCCCGGAATACACATATCCACTATTGGAAATCCTTCGCAACCACCCCATCTATTACGCACTCACTGCAACAAAACCTACCCCTGAAACCTATCTCACCCAATTTCTTCTCAGTTCATACATCTGCACCATGAAAGATGCTGGATTAAGCATAATAGGCTATGCGTCACACCCAATAGTCAAATCCCTTGTACCAATGGAGATGAACGTCGAGACCCTACGTGTTGCCCTGCACCTACCTACTCTGGACGATCTTCATTTGGATGCCTTTCCTCCAACTTCATGAGATGCGGAATTGATCGAATTCCTCGAATTCCACTCATACACGGCAAAGACGAAAATCATCAAACGGACTGAATTCAAGTGGAAGGGCCTTCCTTCTATGTGAAATACTCTGTTTTCAATCATCAATTGTTGCTTAACGGGGAAGGTCGGCAGCCACGATCAAGCATCTCAGGCCATGCTCTCCATAGTCTATGGAATATACTTCAACTTGCCCTTGGATTACGCGCAACTCATCTTTGATGATATGGTAGGCCTAATCAATAAGAAATGTGCTACTCAACGGGGTGAGAAATCGAAGGTAAAAGCACAGAAGAAAGCCAAGGAAGACCTCAATCACCCAACTTGATCTTACAGAGGTTATTCGGCTTGGTCATTGGAGACATGATTGTAGAGAAGCTGCCCTCTGCAGAGCCGAATGCTCATTTATACCCAATGAAGAAGTTTCATCTAACAGAGCATGAGCTAGGCTACAGAAGCCCGAGGCCATTATCCAAACCTATGCTCAAGTACCTTAGCAAGGGAGATAGGAAGGCTTATAGATATGGATACAGGAGGTGCCTGTAGAGGCAAGGGAGCTGAGTGAGGAAGGACCGAGAGTAGTTAGTAGTCCCCCACGAAGGCCAAAGAAGTCTAAGAAGACTCACAAGGATGTCGATCCTTCTGAGAAAAAGAAAGGGAAAAAGGACCTGTAGCAGAAGAGGGTCCAAACAGTCCTCTGTCAAAACCCAAAAAGAAGAAATCAAAGAAGGCCCAACCCACAGAGGTTGAGGTCACAGAGGCCGAGATTCAAGAAGGCCCGACAGAGGCTGTACCTAAGCACAGAAGGTTGCACAAGGCTGTTCTAGAAGAGTCCCCCACTGAGCAACTCCAAGATATAATCTTCAATCTCCAACAGAGTTTTACAGCGCCCACAGAGGTGGTAAATTTGGGGACAGAAGTCGTTTTAGACGACGAAGAGGAAGAAGTGGAGTTAGAAGAGGGTGAAAAAGATGCCGAAGGCACACATCCAAGCCCCCCTCCCTGTGCAACCCACATGTCTAGGGACCCTGTTCTAGAGGGAACCCCTATAGAAGAAAGCGTGCACACGCTGAACCCTGAACCAACTAACCTCGCAGAGGACATTCTTTCGTCCTCTGTCGAATGCACAAACCAGGAACCCTATTCTATTCCATCATCCTCTCAAAAGGATGGTAGTTTTATCATAAGAGTCCATTCACCCAAGGACTCGACACAACCAGAGAGGCATCCGTTGCCCCTCCACACGTAAGTGAACCACCTAGTCATGCTTCAGAGGCATGCGAGAGAATCACCGAGGCTGTGGGTCTAGAACGCCCAAAGTTTCCACTCGATCCCTCTGCCAAGTTAGGTTCTGAACCTATTAGGAACGAAATCGACAGAACACTGGTAGGCTCTCCAATTGGGGATGTCCGAGGATCTGGTGGAAGTCCCCGAGATGACAACGCCAAATCGGTCACTGAGGGCGCCTTACACTCCAAGGCTACTAGCTCACCATGTGTTGGTGATCTAGGTTCCCCGAGTGCCTATGTGACAAAGGAGGAGTTGCAAACCTTCGTCACAGCGGTATTCTAGAGGTTGGATGAGTTGAAAAGCTTGTTCTCCTCCTCTCCGGTGACAGAGGCTCTTACACCTCTAACAGAGGCTCTGAAGGAGTTGACTTCTATAACTTCTGAACTCAAGGTGACATTATCAGCCCTTCAGAGCTCTGTCGTCAAAAAGGATGATCTCACAGAAGCCTTCAGCGTGCTGTCTCTCAATCCTTCTTCTATCAACACTCTCAAGACAGAACTGACAGAGGTAGCCGCCCAGTACGCTGCAGACATAGTTTCCGCCGGCTACACGGACTACTCCGCCTTCAAGAATAAAATCAAAGCGATGTTCTCCTCTGCAATCATTAGTGGATTTCACAAGGCGAGGAAGATTGTTAGTAACAACAGGTGTATGAGATAAAACAGATTCAGATTTGTTAACCCAAATGCTTTTAATCTTTGAAGAATAATTGGGTGATCCAATGACATATCCTTGATAATACTGATTAGAACGAGAATAGTTCTTAGAAACATTAGATTTAGGGATACTTGAATAACTGTTCGAATATGAACAATTATAAAAGCTGGTTTTACACTATGATTAAGAACCAGTTGGGCATTTAGCATACAAAAAGTCTTTGACTTTTTGTAAAAGTTGGTCTCTTTCTACAGTAACTAAATCATATTTCTTTTTCAGTTCAGTTCTCATGTTCATTTCAGTTTCAAGGTCTGTCTTTAGATCAAACAATTTCTTTGAAGTATCCAGGAGTTTACCTTCTAACTCCTTCTGTAGCATTTCAAACTTTTTCTTCTGATTTATCAACGATCGTTTCTCTTCATTGGAGCTGCTCTTGTCATTCTCCGAAGCGATGTCAAGCCACTTCCTTWTCTCARTAAGYTCTTTRGCAATTGHTGTATAYTTCTTTGAAGTATTTCTTTTCTCAAGAGCAAATTGCTTTTTCTCATCGTCTAAAGCCTTTTGCTTTAGATCAATGCTTTCAGACAATTTCTGTAGTTGACTCTTACAGTCTTCGGAGATGTCCTTCTTTTCTTTATCATTCTTGGCTCGTTCCAAAATGATAAGCTGCTCAAAATCCGAGATTTGCTTTAGAAGCATCTTTGCGTTCAGCTCGATAGAGTTAATCTTATTTTCATAAGATTCACGTTCAGTTCCAAATTTTCGTTCAACTCCAATAAATCTCTTCTTCTCCTTCTCAAACTCGGCTCTTTCCATATTTAAGCTCTTTTCTGTTGTCAGAAATTTCTCCTTCTCTAAAAACAGTAATTTCTTTAACTCACTCAGATCATTCTCAGACTGAGTGGCCTCAAGTTTTTTAATTTTATACTCAAATTCCTTAGCAATTCTTTCACATTCTGGTTTATGATATGTCTTTAAAACTTTGATATACATCAGATTCCTTTGATTTTCATAATACAGTTTTATGAATTTATCGTTTGAATTCTGTACGCTCTTTTCCAACTCAACAATCTTCTCTCTCAACTCCTTTATAGTATCTGCCATTAAAAAAAATTGATCAGTTAAAGGATCTATGTAGTGAAATCAGATAAAAGAAACAAGAACAGTTTAAGCTCAAAAAGATTAGAAAAACACAAAAATTGATGAGAATTAGGAAAATCAACGAAAAACTGTCAAATATCAGTAAAACAGTCAAAACTGTTGAAAAACAGTTAAAGACAGTTAAAACTAATGAAAAACAGTTTACGTGACGCAGAACAATTCAAAGATTCTCAAACAGATAAAAACACACACAAACAGAAATGATCCAAAAAAAATAAAATCTAGACAAAAACTAAAAACAACGAACAATTAGAAATCTAAAAATAAAACTGTCCAAGTCCAAAACAATTGACCAAGACCAAATTTTGATTCTAGCCCAAACCAAATAGCCAACAACAGTAGCAACTCTTCACAATACAGATGTGAAACTTAAAAAAATTATTCTATCTTCACTCAAAATGCTATCCAAAAGTCCACTTGATATAGATAAACATTCACAATCCAATCAACCCTCCCTTTATGAACTTGCAACAAAATGAGCCAAGAGCCAACAGGCTTCAAATCCTCATTCCACACTTGATCCTCCTTTCCAAATGAATCTTAGTGACTTCTTTGCAAAATCAGCTTCAAATCTGTCACAAAATTCCAAGTAGCCTTTTATGTACATGTCACTAAAACAGTTTGAACAAACAAATCACAAACACAGTGTGCACAAATTTACACTACTGTGTATGATGATCGTGAGGGAACAGAAGAAATGAATACAGCAACTTCAAATCTGTTTTAAAAATAGTCAAAATTACGTAATAAATCTGCTGTACATTACTAAACCAGACAAAGCAAAAAACAACAACACCTCACTGCATAAACTGTGAAATTCAACTGAAAACAACAAATTCTAAACTACTCAACAAACAGATTATAACCAGTGTAAAATATACTCACTAAGCAGTCTCTAAATTCACACAGATTTTACTTGTTTCTGTTCCAGTCCTCAAATTCACAAACACAGATAATGCACAAAGTTAAAACAATGTACCTGTGTAGCTATGTAGCTGCTGCTGTTTCAGTGCACAAAATCTTAAAAAACAGCAAGAAAATTCAACCAAGACAGTTTACAAAACCTGCTGTATAAACATAAATTGATGAACAGAATCTGGGCATTAGTATGATATAACAGTAAGCATGTTTGAAAAACAACAGACACCTTCTTATACCAAGCAACAAATATGTGTAGGGTTTGTGCAATAAAGAACAAACACAGATAAGCAATTCACAACCTAAACCTGCTGTAGTTCCTTACAAGCTATCAACTGTTGCTGTCATTGCCAAGGTTTACCAACATATTCAAATGAGAGGAATTACAGTCAAATCAATTTCAGCTTCAAACAAAGACCAACAAATGTATCAATCTTGCAAAGAACCTGTTAAATTCCGATCAAGGCTTCTCAAAATAGCCTAAATGGGTCACGATGAAAAACACATGAATGATCTGTGCGATTWAGAATTCAGATAGTGAAATRGATTGAACAATTGAATATGCGGTCAATGAGATTGAGCAATAAGATGAGCGATTTAATAAACCGGACAGAGCACTTCGATGCACAAAATTTCTAAGTACTAAACCGTTCACAAGTCCGCTYAAGGTTAAACCTAAACCGGTCAARRGTTAATCTAATCCGGTCACTAATCCGTTCACGAGGTAATCGGTTTAGGTATAAACCGCTCAAAGATCAACCCTAAACCTGAGATTGGACTTACCTGTAATCTGTGCGAATCCGCTGAAATGGTATGCGATTTAGCTTAAACCGCTCAAGGCTTCTATGAATCCGCTCAAGTATCCCGATCAAGCTGTGTGCGGTTTAACCTCATAATCGAATCCGATTAATGCAATGAATCAACCGGTGAACAATCCGGTTGCTTATCTGCTCAAAGAATCTACGATTTAGCTCCTCATCCGCTTAAGCTTTGTACGTCTCCTTCGATTTAGAAACAAGAACAAGGAAGCTGAGTTTTGATCGGCTTAGCCTGTTGGGCCAACCTAAACCGGATGGGCCTTTTGAATATGGACCAATTGAACGGTTTAACAAAAAATAAGAGAACTAAAAAAAATTAAAAACAGATCAAAAACTATCAGAAACACAAAAACATAAAAAAATTAAAAAAAAAATGGATCAAAAACACTGGTTTTAAAAAAAATCAAGAGCACGAAAAATTAAAAAAAAAACACAATATCCGATCAAAACTTGAAAAAGAATGATCAGATCAAGAAATTGCGTGAATAACAAAGATTCACGACTCTAAAACGCACACTTTGATCATGATCTTAACACGAAAACACAAAAATTTTAAACAAAATCRRATCAAACTCTAAAAAAAATGAAGAACACGAAAAACAAAAAAAAATTCAGAAAATATAATCTTCAAAAAACTTCAAAAATCTGATTTCTTCATCTGAACACCCTGCTTTGATACCAATTGTGTGTCCCACAATTCACTGATCAAACTTCAATCTTCATAACAATGGCAGAATCTCAGATATGAACATTCAAGAACACTAAGATAGTTGAGAGGAAAAGTCAATCATCAAAGCTCTGGTCAAACCTCTTATTACATATAGAATCTTACAAATGAGTTCTCTTACTTTCTAATTACAAAGACAACTCCTATTTATATGGTCAAACTATTAAACAAAAGTCAAAGTCAAACTCCTATAAGAAAAGTCAAACACGATGAC
This sequence comes from Cynara cardunculus var. scolymus, assembly GCF_001531365.2. Taxonomy (NCBI): domain Eukaryota; kingdom Viridiplantae; phylum Streptophyta; class Magnoliopsida; order Asterales; family Asteraceae; genus Cynara; species Cynara cardunculus. Next base: position 17,868 of record NW_020202710.1, read on the forward strand.
TTTTACAATTATAGACAATATTTAACTTTCAAGACGAATACAATTAATACTGATTTTCAGTCCTAACAAAATTTGAGAGGCAAGAATTGTTACATAGAGTTGTTGTTGCTTTTGGTTCATTAATTTATGAACAAAAAGCTGGTTTCATACCATATGGATAACACAGCAGGGGGATACAAAGACAAAATCAGAAACACTCATCAAATAGGAGATATGTAGAAGAACTTATGAAGGGGTATACAAAGGCAAAATCTGAAACAATCACAAATGACTGTTAGTTTCAAAAATATGAATGTTATTGTTTATTAGTTTCACTTTATATAGATTTGAAATGGCCATTTTATGTTCCTTGTTCTATTCCTATTCATGTGATTTGATGAATGAGAAGATTCATTCCCCTTACAAGAAGTAAGGTTTTTTTTGGTGTATTTCATTTTATTTTTGCTTCTGTGACCATCACAGGTGGATGGTTTTGATACTTCCTTTAACTGGACATTTGATTTTTTTTCGTACAAAGTGAATGTAAATCGCAAGTTATTAGTCTGCAAAGGAGCTAGACATCAAAATTACGCAGGGTTGATGAAAATCAAATATGTTTTATTTGAGTTGGGGGTTGGACGTTTGGATCTTCTTTGTTATCCAAATCTTGCTTTGGGACTTGTCAATCCTCTATTCCTATTCATGTGATTTGATGAATGAGAAGATTCATACCCCTTACAAGAAATAAGGTTTTTTTGGTGTATTTCATTTTATTTTTCTTCTGTGACCATCACAGGTAGATGGTTTTGATACTTCCTTTAACTGGCCATTTGATATTTTTTCCGTATAAAGTGAATGTAAATTGCAAGTTATTAGTCTGCAAAGGAGCTAGACATCAAAATTACGCAGGGTTGATGAAAATCAAATATGTTTTATTTGAGTTGGGAGTTGGACGTTTGGATCTTCTTTGTTATCCAAAGCTTGCTTTGGGACTTGTCAATCCTCTATCTTCTGTCTAAAAACAATTCAACAGTATCTTTGAATGTTGTCCACAATTTTTATGTTGATCATGATGTGGATTGGTTTGTAGTTGGTATTAAAGTTCTTCTGCATTGAGGTTTCACTTTCTCTAACCTCAATAAAGTTTGTCATGTATCACAGTTTGATAACAATAATCTTTCTCGCGTTTTCATTTGAACCCATCCCCCTCTTCAAGTGGTCTTAAGTTTCAAAAATTCTATTAACTGAATGTTTACATTTTCAAAAACTCATTTTCAAGTGGTTGTAAATTTGGCCAGTTCAGCCCTTAATTGCATAAACTTATTAGCAAGTCATGCTTATCATATCTTCATTATCTAATTGATACCAAAATTTTAGGTTATCTTGCATAAACCTCCATTCTTTTGATGATAAAATGTCAAGGAAAATAAGAACACAAATTGGAGGCATCATGATTCTAGAAACTAATGCATAAATTGGAGGCACCATGATTCCACTAAAGAGGTTGACTTTTTTTAAATTTGGCTGCATGATTCCACTACAGGTAAGGTTTTCATTTGTCAATATCATACAAATTGGTCCTTTTTTAGACCCATCATACAGAATCTTGTGAAGAATTTTCCCTGTAATTAGTATTGTGTTGTGGTTGTTTTGCCATATGTTTGCCATGCAGTACACATCATAAGATCGATACCATGTTGATTCCCACACATCATAAGAATCACCCATGTTGTTTTATTGTTACATTATTTGATTGATATAGATGTTGTCGAGTTGAGTTAGCATGGACTTGACGGAAGAAAAAGAAAGAACGATTGATTTTGATGTTTTTTTTAGCTGAATTATTGTCGCCTTGTGTTTTTTGTTGGCTAAGGAATTTCAAGTCTAAAAGCTATTTCGGGGATTCTCATTATGACCATACTATTGTACTTAATGTCTCTATGATTCCTTTTGATTTGGCATCACATACTTATGTGTTTCTAGTTTTGTTCCACAGATTGGCTATTGTCTTGATTGCACTTGTCGGGTATGATTTTTGGCCCTTATAATATTTATCTGGGTAGATTCCATCCTTATGATTGCACTTATTTGGTAAATTTTTTGGTCCTTATAATATTTATCTGGGTAGCGCATATCGGGTAAGTATTTAGTAAATGGCCCCTAGGCTTTCTTTCTCCTTAAATGAAATTGGATTATCTGGATGTATTCTTTGAGCATCATTTGTGGTACCTGGGCTGTTGATATTTGATCTCGCCTAACTGGTATGATAAGAGATCTTCTCTTCTCTTTTCTGGTTTCTCCTCTTTATATTTTTGCTTTGCTTTTGGTGGATTGACTTATGTGCTCTATGCATCTATCATTGACCATTTTAGATTTGGTGGTATAAGGTCGTATTAGCTGTTCATTATAACACATATTCAGTCTTTGGTGGTTTTAGGTTTGTGACTTATATAAGGAGGTGTCTTGGGAATGACTTATAGTGTTTGGGATTGTGGATGGAATCTGGGGCTGATTGTAATATGCTTTAGCAGTTCTGGCTTTTACTCTTATGGTTTACACATATTCTACACATTTTAGTTTCTAAGGAATGACTTGTTCTACAATTGTGGTAGATGTACACTGGTTTCTGTGGATGGTGCAATTCAAAGTGTTTTCAATGTGATAATTGAAAGCTTCTTCCTTGATTGATAGTTCAAAGTGCACAGAAATATTGGCCCAGTTGTTCATATGTTGTGGGTTAGTTGGTATTGTACAAAAATATGTATTACCAATGCCTTATGTGCAAATGATCATGTCCATTCGGGAATAGCTTTGGGCTGTCAGATATGGAGGGAACTGACTTTGTTTCTGCCCTGATCATTGTGATGGAGTGCTTTATGGATTAAGACATTCAAAATTTTGAGACAAAAATAGAAAATGGTCCTACAAAYATTTGTGCAGCCACCATCTACCCTATGCTGCTACAAATGAACCTTTATTTGTTTTTGAAAAGCAATTGGGAGTATAAGAAACACAGAAGGTTGTTGTTTTCAAACATGAATTCTTTTGATTCGTCTGTAGGAACTGGTTTGGACCAATTCGTGCCCTAATCCYAGTCGTGGTGGTGGTGGATTGGTTTTGCAATTCAAGTACATATTTTGAATTGACTTTTGATATCTTGGATCGATCTTGCGTTTGTTGATGAAGATTTGGTGCCCTAATTTCAACTGATAGATGACCGATTTCTTGATTCGTTTGATTTGGGGATTTTGGACTTGCAATATCGACTGCCATCATCTTCAATCACGATGGATGAATTGGTTTCTTGATTTTGAAAGTTGTCTTGATGAATCGACTCTTATCATTCCTACTGTTTGCTTCGCATCATGTTGCCGTTGATTTTGATTTGGTTCGACCATGTGTCTAATCCTAAATTTGTGTTTGGGCGTCTCTAATATGGTATGGACTTGGACTGATGATGCTGGACATATTATATGGGCCTATTGGAATATCTTTGGATGGACTCCTATGAAGTTATTGCTTTCACCATTTTACTCCTTTATATTGGATAAGCTACCAAGTTTTTAATTTTCCTCTTCAATTTATATCCCGCTGCATTGCGCAGGTACACAACTAGTATCTTATAAAGCATTTGGCTAAAACTCTAAAAAACTCTTAAAACTCTTAAACCCTTCCCATAACTGAATTCGTGTAACTAACTGCAGATAAACACAATCAAATACAGGATAAACATCTCATTTTAAATATAAAAAATCTAAAATATAATTAGTATAATCATTAACTTCAAACAGAATACTTAATTATTATCGTTATAAAATTTATAATATTAAACCGAAAATAAAATGTTTTATTATTAAACTTAAATTAAATTATATAAAAAATATATTTAATATTATAAATCATTTGACAAAAACTTTTAAAAACCACTTTTATGCGTAAAATACTGTTTATTAATGCATATTACTTAAAACTCAAGATTACAAGTAAATTGTACGTATGTACAACTTATTAAAGCTCCATATCTGAATTCGTGTAACTAA
>NW_020202710.1:23571-24806 GCF_001531365.2 Cynara cardunculus var. scolymus
AAATTGAATTAAAAAATTACACAAAAAATGAGGAATTTCAAATAGTTAATTTGATACTAATATCGATATATTTTTGTCAAATTTTTATGATATCTTAAAACATATATTTTATTCAAAAATAAAAACATTATTGCTTTCTAAAAATCACATAAAGTCATATTATAACATCGACTGAGATAAAAAATAAAATGAAATATTAAAATCACGATGTATCTCGCTACATTGCGCAAGTACGCTTCTAGTATGAATAAAGTTATTTATATAGATTAATCATTCTGTATTACATTGAGAATTTTTTATTAGGAGTATTTTTCATAAACAAAACGAGCATGTGTTTTAATTGGAAAGGACATTCATTTTTTTTTTTTTTTTACATAAAGCTCCGTTATAGATTACTGACTAAAACAATTTTTAATATCACTAAAGTCACTATCGACCAGTCTTGTATAGCTGATAAATAAGTTGTGAGTCGATTACACTTGTTAACATGTTAATAAACACACCCTCATTTTATTTTGTTTTGAAAAATACAGATTGTTGAACCCTGTTTTAAGTAGAATATATTGTATATCTTTGATTTATTTTAGTTTATACAAAAAAAAAAGTAAAAAGAATTATTGAAGTTGTAAGAATAGATGGAAATAAAGGAGGTTCACGTGAGAAGTGAGATTATAAAACAAACAACTAAATTCCAAAAGTAGATCTAAACAAAGATCCTTTTACTTACCCCATCTGTTTTTTTCTAATAACACCAAACGCCCAAATTTTATCCTTCATATCAATTTTATTCGATAAATGAAAAATTATGTTTAAAATAGAAAAAGGAAAAAAGGTATAGCTCAGTTGGTAGGATGAAGCGAATTTGTTCATATATAATTAGAAGTGTACTTGTGTAATGCAGCGATATACATCATGATTTTAATATTTTATTTTATTATTTATCTCAGTCGATGTTATAATATGGCTTTATGTGATTTTGAGAAAGCAATAATGTTTTTATTTTTGAATAAAATATATGCTTTAAGATATTATAAATATTTGACAAAAATATATCGATATTAGTATCAAATTAATTATTTGAAATTTCTCATTTTTTTGTGTAATTTTTTAATTCAATTTTTTTATAATTTAATTTATGTACAATAACGAAGTAATTTACATTTGGTTTAATAATATAATTTTTTTATAAATATAATAATTATTTATTTTGTTGGAACTCGATAATTATTCTAATT
>NW_020202710.1:26316-28935 GCF_001531365.2 Cynara cardunculus var. scolymus
TTATAAATTTTATAAAGATAATAATTAAGTATTATGTTAGAATTTAATGATTATACTAATTACATTTTAGATTTTTTGTATTTAAAATGATATGTTTATCTTGTATTTGATTGTGTTTATCTGCAGTTAGTTACACGAATTAAGATATGGGATAAAATCGGATATGGATGAAATCGTTTAGGGATGAACGAGTTTAAGAGTTTTTTGGAGTTTTAAGAGTTTTTAAGAGTTTTAGTCAAATGCTTTATAAGATAGTATAGATACAGTACATATCTTGGGTTTAATCCTAGTCTCCTGACCCAACTCCATTCCAATAGCCTCAACTATTGAGTGAGTCAAAAAAGTACTTGCTCATATTGAACAGTTGTCTGACAAAAAGCTGTGTTTATAGTTGACTCTTAAAAGTGTCCTAAAAAGTTTGTTAAAACGTATAAAAACATCTTATAAACTTATTACAATGCTTTATATATGACACACAAATGTTTTAATTGTATAAATAAAGTTAAGTCTTATAAAATAATCTTTCAAGACATCACATGTTTTTGATGACTTATAAACTCGAGTTTTTTTAATGTTATCAACGATTTTTTGGGCTTAATAAAAAAATTAAAAGAAAAAGAAAATAGAAATTCATTGTGATTTATCATACTTCATTTATAAGAAAAAGGATAAAGTTAGGACGAAAGAAAACAAAATATATAATTTAAATAGGAGAAAATTTCAAATAATAATATTAACTTTGTAAGATATGGCAAGTTTCTTTGCATAATATTCCTAGAAGAAACAAAAGAAAAGTAGACAACAAAATAGAATTTGTATCAAGAATCTTCACAAAATCAAATCTTGGTATTTGCAGATAAGATATGATTAAATTGAACATAACATGATTAAACATGATTGAACAAAATAAAGTTGAACATAACAAACATATGCTTAGGAGCCGTTAATAAATGCTTAGTCGGGTAAACGTTTATCAAGTCACATTACCTTAACGGATAAATATATGATAAAGACCAAGAATCTTACTCAGTAAAAACGAGATAAAGACCAAGAATCTTACCCGGTAAGTAAGGGCAGCGACTCTTACCACGGTAAACGCTTAACGGGTAAATTGTTGCATACGATGTCGTTTTGGTGGACTAAAATCTCACGTCATAAGTAAATGATAGTATTAAATTTTATCGGTAAGCACTTACATGTAAGTGTTTTGTAAACAATGTCTTAGTGTTTAACATAATTTGATCTAGACAAGACAAAATTTATACCACAACTAAATATTTTATAAATTTAATAAAATCTTTTTAAAAAATAAATTGTATTAAATAGGATAAATTTGATTCATTTATACAATGAGATTCAACTTTCAAAATCAACTCTTTGAAAGGATAAACTCGTACAACTTCTCATTTAAGAAACTTGTTGATAAAATGTTGTAAAAATACAAATACAAATAAACATAAAGTTGGTTCAGTTTTGCTTCCTTAGATTGAATTTTTTTTTTTAAATTAAGTTTTTAATTAACACTATTTTTGTCTCAAAATAAATGGATACAATAAAAAAAACATAGTTTAGCAGATATGTTATTATTACGCTTTTCAAAATTTAGCGGAAACCATAGGAACCATCATGCAACCGTTAATCTTGATAGCACATTGACCAATTCGTAGGCAAGATGTATGTTGCCCTATTTGTAGCAGGGTTGATCAATCATTATGTTTCCTGCATCTAAACAAGGCAGACTTATCATTCTATTCATGTATCTAGATAATATATGTTGATATTTATTGTTTTCCATGGTAAAGTTTGTTCAGAGATGTTAATATTCATTGTTTTTCGAATTAAAGTGTGTTAATATTCATTGTTGTCAATGTTCAGGTATGTTAGGATTGGATGTTAAGATGTTTTAAGATTTTCATCTTAAAATTTGTTAAAATTGTAAGGTTTATTAAGTTATCTTCATTTTGTTCAGTTTTATACCTAAACCCTGTAAATGTATATTAATGTTAACTTATGTTAATATTATTATGTAAAAATATGTTAAGGTATTACAAAGGTGTTAACTTATGTTAATCTCTGGTTACTCTTACAGTTTTTCCCTTTAAGTTCCATTTAATTACGGTTATGCTACCATGTTTTTGTGAGGTGTTCGATCATGAGACACGATCTATCCAAGGGTTATGTCAGTGTTCTTACAGTTCTTACTAGAAATAGATATCTATACAATCGTAATACACACACACACACACTCTCTCTCTCTCTCTATAATATATATATATATATATATATATATATATATATACTACCTTATAAACCAGGTACTATCTTTTGATGCATAAAATTTTAAAGTCTTAAAAACAACTTGTGATACATGATGTACAATATTTTAATGCATAAAATCTTAAAATCTCTTAATTACAACCTTATAAGCCTGAAGTACAATTTTTCAATGCATAAATTTTATTTATGAGACTTATTGTTGGTCCCAAAAGGGTCTACAAGAATACTAAACAGTTTGTAGAAGGGGGGGATGAATACAAACACAATTTTCAAATTTAAAATATATATTGATAAAGAAGATCAATACATATTTTACAAGATTGTTTGCGGAAAGATAAGATA
>NW_020202711.1:0-1037 GCF_001531365.2 Cynara cardunculus var. scolymus
GATATTATCCAAGAAACTACCGATAAGATCGTGGTAATCAAGGATCGACTCAAGGCTGCTAGGGATCGACAAAAAAGCTATGCTGACAATCGGMGGAAGCYTTTAGAATTTCAGAAAGGTGATAAAGTTTTTCTAAAGGTCTCGCCTTGGAAGGGTGTTATGCGTTTTGGAAAGAAAGGCAAGTTGGGCCCTCGCTATATTGGTCCTTTTGAAATAATAGAAAGAATAGGACCAGTAGCGTATAAGTTAAATCTACCTCAAGAGTTAAGTGATATCCACTATACATTCCACGTATCGAATCTTAAGAGATGCCTATCAGATGAAACCCAGGTTTTACCCATGGAAGACTTGCAAGTTTTTGATCAACTTCATTTTGTTGAAAAACCCTTGGAGATTCTGGATAGAAAAGTTAAGCAACTGATACATAGTCGAATACCCATCGTGAAGGTTCATTGGATTTCCAACAATGGACCGGAGTATACGTGGGAAAGAGAAGACTTCATGAAGAACAAGTATCCCCACCTCTTCTCAAGTCAACCATGAATTGAAGCGCAAACGATTAAATTTCGGGACGAAATTTTTCGGAGTTGGGGAGGCTGTAACAACTCTGCACTTTTGGATTTCCAGGTTAGGACCTCATTCCGGAATCTTCATTAGAAAACTAAGCCTTTTAGGATTAACCTTATTCAGAGTATGATCTTGAAGAGGTCGCCTATTCGATCAGAGGCTCTGGCGTTAGCCACAGAGGCTCTGATGATAGCTACAGAGGCTCTGGCACTATCTACAGAGGCTCTGTTTCCTCTTCTCAGAGACTCTGTGCCCTTTCACAAAGACTCCGGCAACTCTTCTCAAAGACTCTATATCTTTTCACAGAGACTCTCTGTCTCTTCACAGAGGCTCTGACATCTCTTTGCAGAAACTCTGTGTCTCTTCACAGAGGCTCTGGCATCTCTTTGCAGAAACTCTGTGTCTCTTCACAGAGGCTCTGGCATCTCTTTGCAAAAACTCTGTGTCTCTTCACAGAGGCTCTGGCATCT
>NW_020202711.1:2596-8420 GCF_001531365.2 Cynara cardunculus var. scolymus
CGGTAGGAGTTCTACACATGTGACACAAAGTGGTCACCGCTGAGGTAGTTCGGCATAAGTTCTACACATGTGGGGTTTAGTCCCACCGCTGAGGTAGTTCTTGTATATATGATCTACACATGTAGTTCACTACCACCTCTGAGGTAGTTCATGGGGCGTTTTTAGGTTTAGTAGTGGCTCAACAATTTTCAATCATGTGTATGTCGTTATTTTAAAGATATTGCTCATAAATTTGTAACCGAGATTGATGCATTTAAAATTATTTTTATGCATATAAAACATGTGAACTCACCAACTCTTGTAGTTGACTATGCTTTATGCCATGTTTTTTAGGTACTAAGTAAGTTATGTGGACTTTGGGGAGCATTACTTGGATCACATCGATTAAGACAGTTTTTATTGTATTTCAAATACTTTTGTAACCTTGGAATCCTGTTAAGTCGATGAACTATTTTTTTTTTTTTGTGAATCTTTGTTGAAAGTGTTTCTCTTAAATTGTTGCCAAGACTCGCTTGTCTGTTAACATTCTGTGTTTCCGCTTTAGCGGGGTGTGACATAAAGACCATTCAATTAATCAAATTCTTGGTGATCCAGGTGCAGGTATTCAGACTCGTCGTGGTCTAGGTAATATCTATCTCTTTGTCAACTTTCTTTCTTTAGTTGAACCCAAGAAGATCAATTATCCTATCTCAAACCCTAGCTGGGTCATTGTCATGCAAGAGAAGCTCATTGAGTTTGATAGGAACAAAGTATTGTACCATGTTCCACGTCCATCTAAAAAGACAGTGATAGGCATCGAATGGGTCTATCGCAACAAGTTAGATGAAGAAGGTGTGGTAACTTGTAACAAGGCTCGGCTTGTTGCTCAGGGTTATAGACAAGAAGAATGGATCAATTATGATGAAACATTCGCACCAGTGGCTAGACTCGAAGCAATTTGACTCTTTCTAGCCTTTACTGCCCATAGAGACTTCAAAGTCTACCAAATGAATGCAAAGAATGCTTTCCTTAATGGAAAACTTCAAGAGGAAGTTTATGTTGAACAACCTCTAGGGTTTTTTTGACCCTAAGTATACAAACCATGTCTATCGTTTGGATAAAGCTTTTTATGGGTAAAAACAGGCTCCCCATGCCTGGTATGATACCCTCTCCTCGTTTCTCATCTCTGAGAAATTTGTTCTTAGAAATGTTGACCAGACCTTATTTCTTAGGAAAGTTAAAGGTCATATCATTCTAGTCCAAATATATGTCGATGATATTATTTTTGGCTCCACTAATCCCTCTTTATGTTTTTGATTTGCTGATCGCATGAAGAAAGAATACCAGATAAGTATGATGGGAGAACTAACCTTTTTTTAGTTCTCCAGATCAAGCAATCAGATAAAGGCATCTTTATTAGTCAAAGTAAGTATGTCTGTATGCTGAAGAAGTTTGATCTCTCTAATAGCTCATCTATGAAGACTCCTATGGCTCCTCCACTCTCTCTCAACAAGGATCCAAATGGAAAGCCTGTAAATGTAACTCTTTATAGAGGAATGATCGGCTCTCTGTTGTATCTCACAACTAGTCGACCAGATATCATGTATTCTACTTGCTTATGTGCACGATATCAATCTAAACCTAAGGATCCCATCTGATCGATGTAAAACGCATCTTCAGATACCTAAAAGGGAACTCCTAACTTGGGTCTCTTGTACCCTAAGGGTTCAGGTTTTAACCTAATAGGTTATTCGGATAGTGATTTTGTAGGTTGCAAGATCGATAAGAAAAGCACCACTAGAGGCTGTCAGCTTCTAGGTGGAAAGTTGGTGAGCTGGACAAGTAAGAAGCAAAACTCAGTGTTCTCAGCAACCGCTAAAGGTGAATACGTAGCCACTGGAAGTTGTTGTGCCCAAGTCCTTTGGATGAACGATTACGATCTTCAGTTCTCAAAGATCCCTATCTATTGTGATAGCACTACTACTATTGCAATTGCAAAAATCCCTTTACTTCACTCCAAAACCAAACATATAGAGATTAGATATTATTTTTTCAGATAGCATGTTATAAATGGTGATATTGAACTTCACTTTATTCCCACTGACTACCAACTCGCTGACTTTTGACCAAGCCTCTTGGTGAGACAAGATTTACATCTTCATCAGCGAACTGTGGATGCTAAACGCTGAAGAATAATCTTTTTCAGCTATACGCATCAATCAGTAAATGAAATGATTTAGTGCTCGATCTCTATCACTGAACTCTTGAGTAAATGTATATATTCTCTCTAAGGTATGTATACTTGTTCTTTTCTTTAAAACTTAAAAATATCATTGAAGCCTTCCTTCTTCAGTGATTAAAATGTTTTAAAAGTTTGTTTCAGTTATTCTTTCTATCGCTAAACATTTTTATGTAAGTATATCTCTTTTATACTTATCCTTTTCTTAAAATCAAAATGATCACTAAACTTTTCTACCTTTAGTGATTCAAATGTTTTTAAAAGATAGTTTCAGTGATCCTGTTAGGACTGAAAAATCAGTATTAATTGTATTCGTCTTGAAAGTTAAACATAGTCTATAATTGTAAAAGTCAGCCTGTTTGACTTTCTTATAGAAGTTTGACTTTGACTTGTCTTTAGTATGTTGACCATATAAATAGGTAGTATTCTTTGTAATTAAGAGGAGAGCATTATTGTAAAATCCATACGTAATAAGAGAGTTTGACTGAAATACAAAGTTTGACCTTTTCTCTAAGTGTTCTTGATGTTCATACAAAATATATTCTAAATCTGCCATTGTTGAAGATATTATGAAGATTGATCAGTGAAATTGGACTCACAATTGGTATCAAAGCAGGATGCAAGAAATCAAAGGAAGAAATTGAAGATAAGTAAATTTTTTTCTGGAATTTTTTTGTGTTCTTCGTGTTCTTGATTTTTTTTAGATTTTGATCCGATTTTTCATAAAAAATCTTGTGTTTTCATGTTATAAAAATGATCATAATGCTCGAAATTGATTTGTGAATCTTTGTTATTCATAAACTTTTGTGATTTGATCAATTTAAATCAAGATTTAATCGGATTTTGTGTTTTTGAATTTTTTTAGTGTTCTTGAATTTTTTTTAAAACCAGTGTTTTTGATCCATTTTTTTGTTAAATTTTTTTAGTTTTTGTGTTTTTCATAGTTTTGATATGTCTTTAATTTTTTTATTTGGTTGTTTTTTGTTAAACCGGCCAAAATTTTGTTTAAGCCCAATCCATTTAAGGCCCATCCATAGTCTTCATCTAAACCGCATAAGCTTCATCTTGATCTTTCAATTTTTGACCAGTGTTTGTTCATCAGATTCTTGAGCGGATTAAAGGTATACCGCACACCACTTGAGCGGAGAAGGGTCTAAACCGCACGCAACTTGAGCGGAGAAGAGATTAAACCGTTCACCTCTTGATCGGATTGTTATCCGGTTTGATTTAAAGCTTAATCGATTTCTAGGCTAAGTCTAAACCGCACACAACTTGATCGGTGTTCATCTAAACCGGTCACCTCTTAACCGGATTAGTTCTCGGATTCGTACAACAGGTAAGTTTTCCATCTCAGGTTTAGGGTTAAACTTTGAGCGGTTTATAACTAAACCGTTTACCTCTTGACCGGAGTTGTGATCGGATTAGTTTTTCTCTTGACCGGTTTAGGACTTAGAATTTTTTTTTAAATTAGTGTTCTGTCCGGATTTCTAAACCGCTCAATTCCACTTACCCAGATTCTTGATTGTTCGTTGATTCTTAATTCAATTTGATAAATTGTTCAATATCTTGACAAGAATCGATTTTTTTTTTGTTTTTAACATCAATTTGCTGCTGGTGAGGTTGGTGAGGTTGAGTATTTCTAATTGTGTGCTGTTTAGACTGTTAACAGATTTACATTCAAGTTGTCCAGATTAATATCATATAGTGCTGTCAGGTGAAAGGTTGATGTTTTTTTTTTGTGAAAATCAAGTTCTGGTAACAGCAGGTTTATACTTTTGTCTTGACAGATTGAGTTACTTGAAGTGTTCTGTTTAACACTCTTAAGGTGACAGGTTCTTTACAAGATCTTAGAAGAAAATGCATAATTTGTTCTTTCAAGATTTAAGACTTGTTTGATTAACATCTTGGTTGGAATCACAAAAACATAGTTGATTGTAATCTGTTTTCAACTTTTATCCTAAAAAGAAGCTTTGTAGTCTTGTTGTGTAATTCTGTTTTGCCTTCTGTGACAGATTCTGTGTTGCCTTCTGTGAGTAGCAAGTGACAAGTTTACCTTCTGTGAGAAGTGTGCATGTGACAAGTGACTGTTTTGCATTCGGGATTGTGAGTAGCAGCAAAACAGCAACTCAAGTGCGAGAGCAACAACATTGGAAAGCTGATTTGAAATAGATTCTGTCAAACAACAGCTGCTACACAGTTTTGAACATGTTGCTGTTTTGAGTTTCAAGTTCTGTAACTGGATACAGCAACTGTTTAACAGGTTTCATTCTGTTTATTCAAAAGGTTTTCAAATCAAATTCATCTTGTTTAACAAGTTCTGGTGCTATTCTTAAGTTTGTTGATGTATATGGTCAAGGTTGATTTGAATGATTGAAGAACCATAATAGTTTGTGGTTTAAGGGCTGTCTGAATTCTACAAAGTTATACAGCTACATAGGACTGGTACAGAAATAGTTTGCACAGCAAGGAGTGCTGTTGTTTGATTTGTGTTGTGCTGTGTTGGTGTGGAGAAGAAAGAAACAGCAACTATTTTGACAGCAGGTTTTGTTCTATTGATTAAGTTCTATTGATTAAGTTTTATTGATTAAGTGTTGTAGCAGCAATAACAGTTTTTGAACTTGACTGTCTTTGAACTTGACTGTTTGCTGGTTTTTGAACTTGACTGTTTTGGTTTCAGCTTTGAGTATAACAAGACTAAAACAGCAGCAGCTGCATATTGATCTGTTTTGACTTTACATCAAGTGTTTAAGATTAAGCAGCAGCAGTTTTTTTGTTGGTTTCTTTTTTGTTGGTCACACCAATTTGAAGAAATAGTTACTGTTTTACATAACAGTTTCTATATTGTTGCTGTTTTGCATGCTGTCCAGTTTAAACCTCAAGCTGTGACAGATTTAATGGTCTAGTTGTGATCGGTTTACACTCAAACTGTGACAGTGACTATGTGCAGGTGACAAGTTCTTTGCAAGATTCTTTGTGTTTGCCCTTTGTGATTGACACTACCTGTGCTCTCAATCAGATTTGTGAATTCATATCGCTCAACTGTTTCTTGATCGGATTTGGAATTCAGTCTACTAAATTTTTGTGAATTGCATCTTTTGTCCACTTTTGCATATAGAAGCTTTTGTGACTGCACAGATTTGGTGTTAATCTTGCTGTTAGAAGTCTGAAGCTGCAGTTTTTTTTTTAAGTGTGACAGGTTGATCATAGGAGAAGCTAAGAGCAACAGGAGGATCTGGTTTAGATACTTGTTGTGACAGTAAGTAAGTTGTTTGGTGCAAAGTGACTGATACGAAGGTGTTGCCCAATTAAGAGTCGTGAGAAGTGCATCCATACGAGAAGCATTCAAGTGGACTTTTGGATAGCATTTTGAGAGCAGATAGAATATTTTTTTAAGATTCACATATGTATTGTTGATACTGTTGTTGACTATTTCGTTTGGAATTAAACTCAGTCTTTGGACTTGGATATCTTTGTTTTGGACTGTTTTGGTTTCTTAGTTTGTTTGTGTTTAGATTTTTTTTGGATCATTGTATATCTGTTTTTGTGTGTGTTTCAGTTTTTGTGTTTTTCTATTCTTTTTGAGCTTAACTGTTCATATTTCTTTTA
>NW_020202711.1:10983-29755 GCF_001531365.2 Cynara cardunculus var. scolymus
ATCCTGTTCCAAACTTACATAATCCGGGCATACCACACAATCTATTAGTTCTCAATTCTTTGGAGACTAATATTGAAAAAGGCAAAGCCCAGGCCAATTCTTGTCACAACCCCACCAACTACTSATTTACCTCTCAACAGATAAATGTTTCAATAACATTTGGGGCACACAGCTCATCATCTATCAATTTCTCATTTGGAGAAAGTTGATATTGAATCAGAAGGATATATGTCCCCCCTTCAAGTCTTTTTGATCACATATCGAGTCTGATAAATTTGTGTAGTCCACACGGTTTATCTTTTTTAGCCTAAACAGAAGCATTAATTGCTTTATTCTTTTTATACTACACAGATTTAGCATTTTATATGTTAATTTGCCAAAACGTTCATAGATATGTTATTTTTTAGCTATCGATGATTGAATGGAAGACCTGGTGAGATGAACATCAAAAAGTCTCATATATACAGTACATCCGTTGTACTGAGTATATCTGTTATACTCACAGGCCAATCTTTTTATAAGATTGAAAACAATTTTATACGTTGAAATTGGATGTTACCTTCCCATTCTCTTAATCTGAAAAGATTAAATAAGTGGATTTGCAAAGATCTACTTACAGTTTCATGATCTGACGATTTAAAAGGAAAATTTCGTTCATCTTATATATGATGGAATGATTCTCATTTCATCATAAGGGGGAGTATAKGTAATAATGAATGAAATATTCATTTTCGAACATTGTTAAAGGGGATTTGATGCAAAGATCAAGGGGGAGTAACTTTGAAAGTGGCAAAAGACTCAAAAGAAGAAGTGCAACTGAAGATCATTACAGAAAGATTATTTGTGTGCTACATTGACTGAGAGATGTTGAATGTGAAGATCATCTTAACAAAAGTTTACTGAAGACTTGTTTTCTGAAGATCGTTTGAAGATCACATCTTGTACAGTGTTTTTGAAGATTGTTTATGTTCTACATTGTTAAAAGAGAAGATCACCGTGATTCTACATTCGAGGGGGAGAATGCTAGAAGATCTATCTCAACTGTTGATTGTTTAAAGATTTCAAGTTGAAGATTTCATTTGAAAGAAGACATATTGTGCATAATGTTTCAAAGTTCAAACAAGGACTTAAAGCGCAGAATTTTCTTTCAAGTCTGAATACAAAGGGGGAGAATGTTAGGATTGAAAAATCAGTATTAATTGTATTCGTCTTGAAAGTTAAACATAGTCTATAATTGTAAAAGTCAGCGTGTTTGACTTTCTTATAGAAGTTTGACTTTGACTTGTCTTTAGTATGTTGACCATATAAATAGGTAGTATTCTTTGTAATTAAGAGGAGAGCATTATTGTAAAATCCATACGTAATAAGAGAGTTTGACTGAAATACAAAGTTTGACCTTTTCTCTCAAGTGTTCTTATTGTTAAATCTTAGATCTGCCATTGTTATGAAGCTAAATAAAGATTGATCAGTGTTTTATGGACTCAACAGATCCTCTTATCACTGATATGTTTTATGAAAATATATTCTTCTTAAATCATTTCTTAAAAAACACCATCACTAAAGCTTTTCTTCTTCAGTGATCAAATGTTTAAAAGGTTTTTATTTAGTGATTCTCTTATCACTGAATGTGACTCTTCAAATTTCTTAAAACCTTTTCGTTTTTAAAAAAATAGTTAATGAACCATCTTAATGACGACATTCTATGTTACGAATACGAATCGCTTTGAGACGCGCAAAAAGGTCTGATACACGCGACCTGCTATAACTTCCATCCAATTATGGATGAGAACGTGTCATATTTCTCATCATGGCATTTCCTCAACAGTCGTATTTCCCCCTCTCCTATTTCTTTTCTCTCTCCTCTTACCTATAAATATGAGATCTCTTCCCTCATATTTTCTTTACACTTTCAAAATCTTTTGACAAACCTCTGCCGAAAAGAAGTTGCAAGCAAAGAACTCTCAAGAACACTCGAATCCTTCGACTTTCTTCTCAATAACTCTAAGGTCGATAACTTTATTTAAACTTTGAACTGTTCTTCTCCTTCTTATGAAACTGTTGTTTGACATTTTAAGAACCATGTTCTCTTAAAACACAAACAAAAAGATTAATAACAGATTCTCATTCGTGGTTATAATCTAAAAGTTTCACACACACTATTCTACTTGAAAAACCCTAATATCTTATTTGTAGATTTTTCAAAAGAAGTTTTATTGTTCACAAACATAAAAAGATCACAAACAAATATTAGACTACTAATATCAATTGTTTTCTTTTCTTATCTCTTAACAAAAACAGAAATGGCTGCCAAAAATGTGAACTTCTTTGTGGAAGACGTTTCCTTCAAGGCCAATAATCACATTGCCTTGTTGAATATAGCCATAAACAAAACAATCTACGAGGACGTTGATGCATTCCTTAGGATGTCCACAATTTCCTACGCACTGAACCATGAACCTGTCATGGTTAGGGAGGCCCTTCAGTAGTTTTGGATGACTGCTGAAGTGGTGCAAGAAGAGGACAAGAATGGTCAACTGGTGGAGAAAATCTCCTTCACCTTCAACAGGATGACTGTAAGCTTTGGCATGACCACTCTCAGGCATGCTCTTCGCTTCCCAAAGGGTCCTTTCGCCAACGACCCTACAACTGAAGAAATCATCGCCTGCCTCAATGACATTGGCTACCAATGGCCAAAGAAGAAGGACTCCAACGAGCCCTTCAAATTGCTCTCCAAAATCGAGAAGAACCGCATGTTTGGGGTATGGTGATTCATGTTCTCTCACTTCATCCAGAGCATGGGTGGAAAGACAGGCAGCCAGGATCAAGCATCTAGGGTCACTCTCACCATCGGCGTCCTAGTGATCCGTTATCAACCGATCAACTTTGCCGCTGTCATTTTCAACGACCTGGCGCTCAAGCTGAACAAGCATCAGAGGGAAAAGGTGGTTCTCTACACCAGCTTTTTGTCTATGGTTTTTGCCAAGATCTTTGGCAAAAAAAATCACTCTAAGGAAGGTAACCTTCCTGTCTACAAGCTTGGATCCAAGATTCTAGATCACAAGCTCAGGGATGGAGATGTTGCACTATCTTTAGTGGTGCAATACTCTTCAATTCCTCATTCTCCTTCCCTGGTGGTCAAGACAAGGGAACCCCCCCCCCCCACAAAGTCTACCCCAACCACCACAACCCTCTCTACCAAATGCCCATCTCAACTAACTCTTGGTTTTCCTTCGAGGACCAAGAAGGCCAAAAGGGGGACTACCACATCTCTGGCTATGACCTCTGAAAAGGTCTCAGCTATTGAAAGAAGCCTTAACCCCGAGGCAATTTCAGTCAGCCATCCTAGCTCGTCAGTGATATCTGAGATCACTGTCGTACCAATATCTCCTCACCCAACCGCCTCAGTGACCGAAATTACTAAAGGTGTGAATATTAGTGTCGCCACCGCTGAACACCTCACTTCCAGTCACAGCCATCTTCTCCTCTCCTTCTTTATTGGTCTCAACATGTGTCCATGAATCATCAGTTCCAGTCCTCCCTAATGATGAGACACCCACCACTGGACCTAAGGTAGCTCCTCTCAAAGCTTTTCAGCATACTGGTGCTCATCCTTTTGAGTACACCAAGGAGCCAACCAGCGTTAATCCTTCAGATAACACTGAAGACCCCTCTGGTACTCCATCTTCCTACCCATTCAATTCTTCTAACCCCGAGCTTCTTTATGCTCACTCTCCTTCCTTTTCAGGTCCTTCTAAGGCACAAGCCATTCACGAGGAAGAATATGATATGGCGATAGACGTGAAGCTGCTCCTCCCAGCAGTTGAGACTGTCCTCATCAAGATGGAAGAGGTCCATAAGGACATGTCTCATAGGGATGAATTCGTTGATGATCTCTCAACTGTCAGGGCTGAAGTCTAATAAGTCAAAGGCCAGCTCTCCTCTCTTTAAATGGCTGCTCAAGCCAATGTTGAGGCCATCGTTGCTCTCACGAGCAAGGCCGATGAAGCAAATGCTCATTATGTACACCAAGCGGAGCTGCTGCAACAAGTTTTGGTAGCTCTTTGTCATCCAGTTCTAGTGCCTCCTCCTTCTTTTACCGCTGATGACCGTGCTCAGCTTAATGAAGCACGTGAAGCAATGGTTAGCCTAGCCAATGCTCTGATGCGGCTAGAAGAGATGATGGTCCTACAAATCCAAAGTGTTGACCAACTCTCTGGCTATTGCTCTAGAGCCATCGCAAGAGAGGGGGAGATAAGGTCTGATGCTGGACCATCTACTGCTATTGCCGCCACTATACCTATCACTCCAGCAACTGATGAAGCTGAAGCTAATGTTGAAGTTGTCAATGAAATCCCAACCTCTTGTGAAGCTCTTGTAGCTGAAGAAGTTGATATCGTCCGAGTTGAAGCTGAAGCTCGTGACGATGACCTTCCCATCACCTCTGCAACTAATGCTGTTAATGAGGAAGAAGATAATGATGATGATGATGATGATGATGATGATGATAATGATGAAGGCAAATCTTCCGACCTCCCTGACTCCAGTAGCGACCTGGATGACAACCACGATGATAATGATGATGAAGACGACTTCACCATCTAGTACCAGCGTCTTGTTGCTGCCACTATAGGTGTTTCCCATAGCAATTCAGCATCCCAGGGGGAGCAAAGTGAAGATGAGGTTGCTCAAGAAACGCACCAGGGCACCATGTCGAAAGACAAAGGTGTCGCTGAAGAAGAGAACCTCAAGGTACTTTTCAAACCCCTTGAACCCTTGTATAATGAGTCCTCAAGCCAAATAATCATCACCTCCATGTACCAACTTTCTATTCCATAGACTACCTGCAATCGACTGAAGGAATGGGTCCCTAAGAACCCAACCCCAAGCACTCCTACCTTCCAGCTGATGACTCAGCTCAGGAAGTCACTAGACCAAACTAGAGTACAAATTCCTCTTTGTACCTCTAGTTGTGGTGAGTTCGACTTCCAGACATAAGCTGAAAGACTCAAGGCTCTCAAAGCCGAGGAAGAACTTACTCTTCAAAAGAAACAAACTGAGAACAGCTTAAATCTAGCCAAGTCTCTAGGCGTAAAAGTTATTCCCAAGATAAAATCCAAAAAGACGGTGAGCGTTGTCCAGGCCCAAGCTAAGATTCAATCTATTGCATAGGCTGGACGTGAAAAGAACCTGAAGCTGGCCGAAAGCAAGAAGAGCTGGAGTGAAGCAAGCCTTAACAAGAGAATCATCTCTCATTCAATTACAAGCGTCAGCATCAGTGGATATCTATGCTCATCACCACGGATAATCTCGAGGCGGTCACCGAGTACCCTTCCTACAGTGAATAGCTGGAGTGCCCAGGTATGTCACAGTCCCTGAAAGGCTAACGCTGAAAAAAGGTGGACCATCCCTAAGGAACGAACATGAAACAAAGTTCTCCTTAGATGAAGTCCTGAAGGCTTCGAAGAAGCCAGACATATCTATGTTGTTGGATTCAAGAATGTGCTTTAATGTTGTATTCAAGTTCTCCCTTTGTATTGTTTTTGTATTAGTTAGGCTTTACTATTTTCTTAGTATAAATAGTAATTAGTTCTCTAATTATAGTTAGTTCTGTTGATTAATCTGATTAGTGCTGTAATCATTTCTGTAATTCTCTCTCAAGAAATCTATTGAAGATTTGGTGAAAATCTCTCTCTACTCACTCTTGTTCTTGATCTTGAAGAATTATTCTGATTTTCTATGATTTGGGAACTTCAATTGGTATCAGAGCATAGTCTGCAACAATTTATTTAGAGGATTAACCAAATTTTTCGAGGATTTTGCACCGATTTTAGTGGATTAAATCGACTGTTCTTGACTGTTCTTCATCTATTCTTGAAGTTCATCGACAAAATTGCACATTTTTGGCTTGAATTGTATCAATTTTGAGTGTTAATTGATATAATTTGCACTACTGAATTCGCATTGTCAATCTCAACAACTTTGATTCACATCGATTTTGATTTTAATCAAGTTTTGAACCATTTTTGATCGATTTTTGAGTTTACGAAATCTGTTCTTCAAAAAACTCTTAATTTTGCATGTTTTGATCCACTTTTTGGTGAAAAAGTGTTAAAATTGTGTTTTTGCTTGAATTCTAATCTGTATAACTCTTGATCGGTTTAGTGTAAATCGCCTAGGACTAGTATGATTTAAGACTTGATCGATTTAGAGGTAAATCGTTTGTTACTTGTTCGATTTAGTGAGCGATTTAGCTAAATCCGCCTGGTAAATCGTTGATTCGTTGTACAATTTGTTGGTAATCCGGTTGTTTCCTGAGCGATTTAGTTGTGCGATATAGTTGATTAATTGGGCGATTTAATCTTGTTTGTGTTGTATGCGATTTGATCTTTGTGCGATTTTTGATTTTGACTTGTTTGAACGGATTGTTGAGCAGTGTTTAACTTTCTTTAGTAAGCGGATTTTAATTCTTTGTCCAGCGACTTGACTTTGTCGACTTTTTGAATGGATTGAAAAGTTTAACTTTAAAATTGAGCGGATTTGTTCGTATATTGACTTGTTAACTTAGTTGAGTTGACTTGTTGACTTTTTACGTCCGTATTCAATTTTGGAATTTGTGCAAATTTGACCAAGTGTTTGAATCGTCCGTATTGAGATTTCTTAATTGTGTGATTTTTGGCTAAGTGTTGGAATTCACCGGATTTCTCATCCGGATTTGTTGTTAATTATGCGAGTTAATTGTCTTTGTTGTCCGGATATCTAATCCGGATAACTTGGTTTGATTAGAAATTCTTGACTCTCTTTTTGTCCGGACTTCTAATCCGGATAAGCTTGACCGGATTTCTAATCCGGATAAGTTTTGTGCTTATTTTTTTCTAAGTCTTGAATGTGTGCAAATCCTTGTGTGCGATTTAATTGAAATATTTTTTGAATCCTAATCCTTTAATTCAAATTTTGAACTACAGTTGATCCTATATCATACTAATCTGATAAAATGAGTTCAAGAGAGGCAATGGCTATCGGTACTGACACCAAGCCACCTGTATTGTTTAGAGAAGATTACAATCAATGGAGGGATAGATTCCTCAACTTTATTGAGAGAATGAGAGAAGGTGATCTAATCAAGGAATCTTTGATGGAAGGTCCTGCTGTATTTTACAAAGTGACACATGCTATTCCTGAAGAAGACAGACCTGCACAAAGAGTCATAAAAGAGAAGTTCAGATACACTGGGGAAGAAAAAGAGAGAGCACATGTTGATGTGTTATGCAAGTCCAACATGACGCAAGCACTGACCAACGATATCTACATGAGCATTGACAGGCATAAATCTTCTGGTCACAGCATATGGGTACAAATAGAAAAGATGATGATGGGTTCCAAAGTGTGAACTCAGTTAAAACTCACTAACTGTATATCTGCGTATGAAGAGTCCTAGGCTAAAGACGGAGAGAGCCTTGACGATGTTTATGATAGGCTTACCAGATTGCTTAATGAGCTGACCAAGAACGGAATCTCTAAAACTGTCATAGAGATAAATGTTAAATTCCTTGGCAATTTACAACCAGAATGGAAACCTTATGCTAACCATATCAGATTCAACAAATCCTTATCTGATATCGACATACATGAGGTTTATGAAACTCTGAAGCAGCACGAGGAAGAATTTTTAGAGGTCCGAGATTCTAAGAAGAAAAAGGAAAAGGAAGTTGCTGATCCTTTAGTCTGTATATCTGAAAAGAAGGGTAAAAGCAAATCTGGAAAGCAAGTGAAGGAGATCAGCCAATCAAGTGAATCGGCAAGTGAAGGAAGTGATAGTTCTGATTCTAACTCTGAGATGGTTGAATTTAAACATGCCATGGCAATGCTAACAAAGGCATTCCAAAAGAAGTTTCAGAAAAGACCGCACTCGAACAATCAGAGATTCTCTTCCGGCTCAAAATACGAATTTAAGGATAAATTCGGTGAGAAGAAGAAATATGAAGAGAAGAGATTTGAAAAGAAATACGAAATGAAGCCAGAAGAGAAGAAGAAATTTGTCAAAGGTGTAGCTGATGAGCATACAAAGTGCTACAACTGTGGCAAGCCAGGTCACTTTGCTGTCAATTACAGAAAGCCGGTAACGAGAAATACCGACTATTACAAGAACAAATTTCTTCTCTTGAAACAACGAGATGCGGGAAAAGCATTAATGGCAGAAGACGATCATTGGTTAAACTTAACCAATGAGGAGGAAGAGTCAGAAGCTGTGGCTCAGATATGCTTGATGGCGAAAACTGGAAGTGGTTCTACAGATGAAGAAGAAGAACAGAATGCTGAGATGGAAGAAGAGGTATTGGAGAATTCATGCATTAATCAAATGCAAAAGATGATGCTTAAACTCGAATCTTTTCAGCAACAACTAAAAACAGAAAAATTGCATTCAAATAATTTTCAAAAAGAATTACAAACGCAAAAAGAAAAATACATCAAATTATTTGATGAAAATGCTGGAAATTTGGATTGGGCAAAATCTTTATTATCTAAATCCAAAACATTTAATGAAAAATCTAATGTCTTAAAAGCCGAGCTATCTGATTCAAAGGAACGATATAAGTCGTTAGAATTAGTAAATGAAGAATTGGTTGTTAAAATTACTAAGCTTGAATTACAAATTATTCAATTAAATGAAAAACTAAAAACTAAGGAAGAAATGTTATATAAGAGAGGGCAGACTGATCAAACAATTTTTCTAAACAAACCCTCTGAAACAAGATTCTTTAACCATCGGGACGGGTTGGGGTACGAAAATTCAAAATTTTTAGGAAAATCTTTATATTATACCCTGACTCTATATAAATTTGAATATCTTGATTGCGGACCCGAGTTTCAAATTAAATTTACAAAATCTTCTAATGAGGTAGAACAACGAGAAGATTTTAACCGACAAAGAAAAGACAAGATGCAAGTTCCGTTTGATTATAAAAACTTAAATGATAGCTACAAAAATCAAGACTCTGTACTTTCAACTGATTATTTTCACAGCTATTCTAAAGCAGAGTTTGAATCTAAACCTGTTGAACCCAAACTTTATACTCCTACATTAATTTTAGAAAAACAAGTGGTTCAGTTGGAAAAGATTTTAAATGAAAAAAGACTTTCATTTAATCAACAAAAGCAAGAATTTTTAAATAAAATTGAAAATTTACAAAATTCTAAAGTTAAAACGGAACAAGTTGAGTCTAAGTATTTCTCGTGTACTAAATCTTCAAGTGACGCTTCTGATTCAGAAGAAATAAATATTTTAAATGAATAAATTATTTTTTCGGAAATCTTGAATTCAGAAGTCTGTTCGGACTAAGAGATTGATCAGTTCGACTTTYCTAAGAAACTACCCAGTCATGAAGATTTTCTTGTTAAAAATGAAATGACTGAGGACTCTGACTTAGCTTCAGATTTGGAAAAGAATTTTAATGAAAAACCTGTTTTCGAGAATTGGTATTATAAAAAGAGTAAAACTAAAAAGAATTCGAGGAAACAGAAGAAGCTTGCTAATAAGAAAAATAAACATAAAGTTCATCATTCAATTAAAGCTGATGATTTTATTTTTCCTGTTTCAGATAACACGTTGAAGTTTAAGAAGGTTTGGAGGGTAAAAGAAGAAGAAAAATGTTCAACTCGACAGAAGAAGAATAATTTTACTAAGTCTGTATTAAATAATTCGACATTGAATAATTATGTAAAGAGATATTCAGTAGATGAATTGTTTGATATTAGAAATGGTAAAAATAATTGTTCTCCATGTGGATTGAAAGAGTTACTTAAGTCTTTTACTTCTTTTAAGCCTTATTATTTCATGCATTCTGCTTTAACTACTTTATCTAAGAAAATTCATTTTAAAGAACGTTGGTTTGGTACATATAGCATACCATTAACAAGATCTAATCTCAAAGGACCCAATCTAAAATGGGTACCAAAACCCAATTGATTCACTTTTGCAGGTTAACCGGCATGTGTGGTTCTTAGACTCTGGATGTTCTAGGCACATGACTGGTAGAAAAGAATTATTATCTAACTATGTTGAATCATATGGAGGTACGGTAAGATTCAGAAACGATCAATACGCGCCTATCCTTGGATACGGTGACGTTTTATGGGAATTTAATGATAAAGAAAGAGTCGTATGTCGAAGGACTTGGACATAATCTTTTTCAGCATAGGTCAATTTTGTGATAAGAATTTAGAAGTTTGTTTTAAAGCTAGCCAGTGCAGCATCCATACTATTGATGGTAAGGAGCTTCTAGCTGGAATAAGAAGATCAAACCTCTACACAATTGACCTATCCAACACTTAAGTAGATACTGATGTCTGCTTGATATCCAAGGCATCCTTGAAGCAGAATCTGTTGTGGCATCGACGTCTTTCTCACCTTAACTTCAAATATATGAACAAGTTGGTTTGTGACAACTTGGTTAAAGGCATCCCGGATCTAAACTTTCATAAACATCATGTATGCAATGCATGTGAGATGAGTAAGCTGAAGAAAGCTTCACATAAGCTGAAGACAGAGTTCAATACCGAACGTCCTCTACATCTACTCCATATGGATCTCTGTGGTCCTATGTGGGTCCAAAGCATTAATGGAAAAGTATGTGTTGGTCATAGTTGACGATTACTCGAGATATACTTGGGTTCATTTTCTGAGGTCAAAGGATGAAGCGGCTGAGACAATTATCTCTTTCTTGAAGACAGTTCAAAATAATCTGCAATTGCCAGTTCAGAAAATCAGAACTGACAACGGAACCGAATT
Organism: Cynara cardunculus var. scolymus; assembly: GCF_001531365.2. Classification (NCBI taxonomy): domain Eukaryota; kingdom Viridiplantae; phylum Streptophyta; class Magnoliopsida; order Asterales; family Asteraceae; genus Cynara; species Cynara cardunculus. Next base: position 21,770 of record NW_020202711.1, read on the forward strand.
CAAGAATAATACACTCGGCTCATTCCTTGAATCTATCGGTATCACACTTACATTCTTGGCAGCTCAGACACCGCAACAGAATGGTGTTGTTGAGCGTAAAAACAGAACATTGGTGGAAGCGGCCCATACATTACTTACCTGTTCAAACCTTCCATTATTCCTATGGGCTGAAGTAGTGGCGACTGCTTGTTTTACCTAGAATCGATCTCTCATTCACAAAAGGTTTGGTAAAACTCCGTATGAAATAATAAACAAAAGAATACATAATATCAAATTCTTTCGAGTATTCGGTTGCAAGTGTTTTATTCTAAATGATAAAGAAGACAGAGGGAAGTTCCCTGCAAAGGCTGATGAAGCTGTCTTCGTAGGCTATTCCGAAACATCTGCTGCATATAGGGTCTACAACAAAAGGACTAAAATCATCAATGAAAACGTGAATGTGTCATTTGATAAAGTCATTGATGTGGCTTCTAAACAACACGGTTCAGGACCCGGGCTGATAATTAATACTACGCGAAAAGCTGATAAACCTGAATCTTCAAATACTGATAAAGCTGATTTAGATTATTTGTTTGAAAACTTTTACGAAGAATATTTTGAAAATAAATCTAATCAGTCCACTGATTTGTCCAGGAATACACAAACTGAATAATAGTTATCTGGTCCATCTCCTAATGTTCTAGTAACTGAAACTGAAGAACAAACGGAAGAAGTCGATGAAGAAATAGAGATGGAAACTCCTGACGGTCCAGTTCAGCATGAAAAGGGTGTAAATTCTGATGTGCAAGAGGTATCGGTCGTGCAAGATGAAAATACCTTACCTCAGTCAGATATTCAGCCTACTCCAGTTCAAAATATTGAACCTTCACCTGAACCTGTTCCGATTAACTCCCTAAATATGCTTACACTAATCAAAACTTATATCAAAGTTCCTATGTTCCCCTACCTCATAGCAAGAAGTGGACCAGAAATCATCCAATACATCAAGTTATTGGTGATCCATCAGCACCTACTCATACTCGATCTGCTACAGCTAATGAGTGTCTTTACTCCACGTTTCTAAGCAACATTGAACCAAGAGGAGCTAAACCAGTTTGAAGCACTGAAAGTCTAGAGATTGGTACCTCGTCCCAACAATAAGACGATTATCGGTACAAAATGGGTATTCAAGAATAAAAAGGATGAAGACGGCTTTGTTGTTAGAAATAAGGCCCGGCTCGTTGCTAAAGGATACAATCAACAAGAAGGTGTTGACTACGACGAAACCTTTTCCCCGGTAGCACGGATCGAAGCAATACGGATGTTTCTGTCGTACGCGGCACATAAGAACTTCACGGTGTACCAGATGGACATCAAGACAGCATTTTTGTATGGTCTTCTCAAGGAGGAAGTCTACATTTCACAACCAGAGGGTTTTGTTAATCAGTCAAAGCCGGATCATGTCTACATCCTTGACCGAGCTCTTTACGGTCTTAAACAAGCTCCGAGAGCCTGGTATGACATTTTATCAGAATTTTTGGTAAAGTCAGGCTTCTCGAAAGGTAATATTGACACAACCCTTTTTAGGTCTTCAAGTAAAATAATTATTTTCAAGAATTTTTATCTGTCAAACAAAATATATTTTTGATATCGTGAAGAAATTTAATTTTGAAAACTATTCATCTATAAAAACACCTATGGCTCATGGAACGAAAATACATGTTGATCCATCTAGAAAAGCTGTAGATCAGAAAACATATCGAGGCATGATTGGTTCTTTAATGTATTTGATGTCTTGTAGACCGAATATTATGTTTTCAACGCATCTTTGTGCCAGATATCAGGCTAATCCAAAGGAGTCCCATTTAAGTGTCGTTAAGCGCATTTTCTGTTATCTAAAAGGAACTGCTAATCTTGGACTGAGGAGGTGGAACTGCTATCAAGGACATGATGGAAGTCCTTCACGGCCTATCTTCACACAAGGCCAAGAAGGCGTCTCAGGAACAGAGGCTCAACCTACAACATTTGTTGTTGTAGGGGTTACCCAACAAGTAGATCTAGTCACTAAGGCCGAGTTCCAAGCCTATGTTGACCAAGTGAYGCGGTCCTTGGATGACCTTAAACTCCTAATCCAAGGGCTGGTGGAAAACCAACCTTCACCCGATACCACTGACCTCCACCAAACCCTTGCCATCCTTCAACGCCATCTAAACCAGATTGACACCCAAACATAAACCAACACCTCCTGCCTCCAAATTCTCCAACAAACCATCACCCAACATCATAACACCATCTCATCCCTSGCCACCCAACGTAACCAAGTCCTTCTCCAATCCCTTGCCACCCTCACGGCTCAGGCAACTGAGACCGATGAAAACCTTACATACATCATTTCCCAACTTCAAACTATCACTCGCCATCTTCATCAACTACCATCCTCCATCATCTCTCAAATTCCACAACCTTCTCAACCTTCCACCTCCTCAATCGATGTAATCCTGTTCAACACACAAAGACCAAACATATAGATATCTGGTATCATTTTATTAAAAATCATGTAGAAAAAGGAACCTTTGAACTGTATTTTGTAAATACATAATTTCAGTTAGCTGACTTGTTTACGAAAGTTTTAGATGAAAAACTATTTAGCTTTCTAGTATCTAAGTTAGGTATGCTTAATTTGAAATTTTGAATTTTTACTAAAAACAGTTCAATTTATTGAATTGTATTTAATTCAAATTCATTTGGTCAAAATATCTGTATTTTTTAATACAAGACAATGTTTCAATTTTTTATCTAATTTTAAATTTCTTGATCGTGGAAATCTATATTTGAGGGGGAGTGTGGATCTTTATCTGTATTTTTATATGCGTCATATTTTGAGGGGGAGTGATTTTATCTGTATGAACTAACAGGTTTAAAATTTTCTTACAGGTTATTAAAACATTATCTAATTTTTGTAAGATTTAGAGTTTAAAAATATAAGTGTTTGGCCGATTTAGACTAATCCGGACAACACTTGTCCGATTTATTTCATATCCGGACAAAGTAGTGTCTGATTTAGGCTAATCCGGACATAAGGGTATACGATAAACTCTTATCCGGATAAGGTTAGATATGTTTCTTAAGGAGTTGAGCCCTAAATCGCTTGGTCATATTGAGCGGATTTCTAAATCGCTTGTTTTCTTGATGCATTTCAAGTGTTTAAATCGCTCGTTCCTTGAGCGATTTAAGTCCTTTATTGAGCGATTTATTGTTAAATCGATCATTCCTTGAGCGGTTTATTCTTAAATCGATTGACTCTTGAGCAGTTTATTCATTGCTTAGCCGTGTCCGGACTAGCATTTTCCTCGGTCAAGACTTGGCATTTTCAATGGGAGTTGATTCTAGCAGCTCTAGAGAGAAAGCTAGAGGAGGCTGAAGGTGATTTATTGCGAGTGATACAGAGGCTGTTAAAGACAACAACAGATCTCAGTTGAAGCTGCAAGTTGAAATTGAAGGATTTGGTAAAAGTTGCTGGTGAGTCCAAAAGCATGACTAGCAAGAAGCATGATGTTGATAGTGCCAGTGTTGTGGTCGTAGAGAAGGACGGAAGTAAGAGCGGCAGTGGGAGTAGAAGCGAAAAGAGGTCTGATAAAGAATCTGAAAAAAAAGGTGGTTTAGAAAACGAAGTACACTGTGTATATCAGAGTGTTAATCGGTCACTAGATTAGACGGAGTGTGTAAATCTGTCATGTTTTTAGTTTTAATCTCATAACAGTTTTTTTTGGGCTATTTTTCTTTCATTTTCTTTAGGTTCTATTTTTTTAGATTTCATTTCTGGATCAGATTTTTTTTTACTGTTTTTTTTTCTATTTTTTATCTGTGTTTAACTGTTTGAGAATTTTTGAACCTATTTGCGTCGCGTAAATTGTTTTAATCAATTTTAACTATTTTTTACTGTTTTTAACTTTTTTAAACAGTTTTGACTATTTTTACTGATTTTTGATAGTTTTTCGTTGATTTCTGAATTCTCAACAGTTTTTTTTTGTGTATATGATATTTTATTTAGCTTAACTGATTTTGATTTCTTTAACTGATTTCAACGCATTAGATCCTTTGATCAATCTGTTTTGAAATGACAGTTTCTTTTAAGAGGGAGAATATAGTATTGAAAGTTAAAATTTCTGAACTGGAAAAGAGTGTGAAAGATTATACTGATAAATATATCAATATGTTCTATGAAAATTACGCAAATGTGGAATTTATTAAAGACTTAAAACGGGAACATAAAGAAAAAAGTGAACGTGTTGAGAAGGACATCATGTATAGGATTGAAAAGTTGGAAAACACTCTGACTTATGTCAGAAAAGATTATGATGATGATTTGAAAATGTGAAGTAAAGCCAATAAGGATTTGTTTAATAAATTTCAAGACGTTAAAAATGCACTACAGACTGAGAAAAACTCTCCAAAGAATAATACTGAGACTGAGGACTTAACTGATAAACTTCATAAGTCTGATAGTGATCAAAGTGAGTTAAGAAAGTTATTGGACTTCGAGAAGGAAAAAGTTTTGGAAACCGAGAAGACTTTAAACACTGAAAGGAATGAATTTGAGAAAGAGAAGAATAGGGTGTTTGAATTAGTGAAAAAGTTTGGTGCTGAACGCATATCTTATGAAGATAAGATAAACTCTCTCGAACTGAATGCCAAAAATGCTGTTAAAGCAAATCTCGGATTTTGAGCAGCTGATCATCTTGGAACGAGCCAAGATAGATAAAGAGAAGAAAGACATCACAGAAGAATGTCTGAGCCAGACTCAAAAACTGTCTGACAGCATTGCTCTAAAGTAGAAGGCTTTAGATGAAGAAAAGAAGCAATTTGCACTTGAAAAGAGAAATACTACAAAGAAATATGCAGCTATAGCTAAAGAGCTTCCTGAAGAAAAAAAAGTGGCTCGACATTGCTTCTGAGAATGAGAAAAGCAGCTCAGATGAAGAAAGAAGAGAGTTTGATAATCAGAAGAAGAAATTTGAGAAGCTGAAGAAGGAGTTAGAAGGAAAACTTCTGGATACTTCAAAGAAATTGTCTGATCTGAAGAGAGAACTTGAAACTGAACAGAAAATGAGAACTGAACTCAAAGAGAAGTATGATTTAGTTGTTGTCGAAGGAGACCAACTTTTAAAGAAAGTCAAAGACTTTTCTTGTGCTCAAAGCTTAACAGGTTCTCCTTCACAGTGTAAAACCAGCTTTTATGACTGTTCCAAATCGAACAGTTATTCAAGCAGCCCTAAATCTACTGTTTCTAAGAACTATTGTCGTTCTTCTAATCAGTATTATCAAGGGTACGTCATTGGATCACCCAATTATTCTTCTAAAGTTAAAAGCATTTGGGTTAATAAGTCTGAACTGTTGCGTCCCGTAATTCTGTTGTTACTAATAATAATCTTCCTTGTTTTATGAGATCCACTTCTGACTTGATAAATCTTACCAAGAAAAAGGATCATGTGCTCCACATGCAAGAATACTGATTTTGTGAACAGGAAGAGGTACAACAGGTGGACTAACAATAACAGATTTCAGAAGAATTGGAAAGGTAATAACAGGTATGATTATAATAATTGGTATGGATCTTACAACGTAGATGATCATCCTGTTAAAAGTACTAAAAAGAAAACATCAAATAAGAATAGATGGTTTGGAAGTTACAATATCCCACAACCTGATACTAACAAAGAAGGACCAAAGTTCGTTTGGGTACCAAAATCTGTTTGATCTTATTTTGCAGGTGTGTCATTACTGCGTTGATCAGAAATTCATACAAATGATGCACTAATTCAGGGGGATTTGTAAACTGTCCAAACAAGGCTTTTGAACAACACAGTTCAGGACTCGTGCTTAACTGAATGTGGTTTCTAAACACCCAATTTAGGACCCGTGTTAAAAATGTTTCCATTTTTTTTATTTTTGAGCTGAATCGAAACATTTCTTAAATCTATTTTCTAGGGGGGGTCTCTAGAAAATTCAATAAATGTTTTTTAGAAAATAAATATTTTTTTGTGTGGAAACGAGTATATTTTCTGAACAGGTATTTCCTGATATTTTACTTGCGTAATTTCTTATCGAACATAATACCAATACCTGTTTCAGCTATTCTTGAAATTGTAATTATCACGTCTTGTAAATAATATCATTTTCGGTAATAATACGCTCGTTAGTAATCAAAGTTTGTTTTTCTGATTTTTTTTTACTTTGATTGATACATCTTTTATAATTCTTTAAATATCAGAGTCTGTAAACTTGTTATTATAAATCTTCATTTGTTTCTCTCACATTCTGAATAATCTAATTTCATACATCACTCCTTGATTGATTGTACTTAAAAGTTATATATCTTGATCAAATTTTTATCTGATCTTTGTGCTTTATTTGCAATATTATTTTTGATCAATTGTTGTGATCAACTGAGCATACTACTAATTTTAGGAGGGACTGAGTGTTTTACAGAAATACCTCTATGGAATGTCAGAACCGACAAACCTACCCAAGAGGACAACCATATCTGAGTGAGCTTAAACTCAAAAAGGGTTTGTGTGCTGAGATTAAAATGAAAAAGAGAGGGGTAGTTGTTGTAAGCCAAAAAGAATTGATGAGAGTTGTGTCAAAATTAAAAGATTAATAGAATCTTGTTCTAAACTTCAAATTACCGGGCATACCACAAAATCTATTAGTTCTCAATTCTTTCGAGACTAATATTGAAAAAGGCAAAGTCCAGGCCAATTCTTGTCACAACCCCACCAGCTACTCATTTATCTCTTAACAGATAAGTGTTTCAATAACACTTGGGGTATGCAGCTCACAATCTATCAATTTCTCATTCGGAGAAAGTTGATATTGAATCAAAAGGATATATGTCCCCCCTTCAAGTCTTTTTTATCACAAATTGAGTCTGATAAATTTGTGTAGTCACACGGTTTATCTTTTTGAGCATAAACAGAAGCATATGTTGCTTTATGTTTCTACACTACACAAATTTTGCATTTTATATGTTATTTTGCCGAAACATTCATAGATATGCTATTTTTAAGTTGTTAATGATTGAATCGAAGACCTGGTGAGACGAACCTCATAAAGTCTCATATATACAGTACATGCGTTGTACTGAGTATATCTGTTATACTCACAAGACAATCTTTTTATAAGATTGAAAAAAATTTCGTACGTTGAAATTGGTTGTTATTTTCTCTTTTCCTCTAAATCTGTAAAGATTATACAAGTAAATTTGAAAAGATCTGCTTACAATTTTATGAATTAACGGCTTTCAATTAAAGATTTCATTCATTCAGATGTATGATGTAATGATTATCATTTTATCATAAGGGGGAGTATGTAATAATGAATGAAATGACCAATTCCAAATGATATAAGGGGAGCATGTTATATAAGATCAAGGGGGAGTAACATCAATGACGGCAAAAGACTCAAATGAGTGTGACTGGAGATAATTACTGAAGATTATTCCTGTGCTACAATGGTTGAGAGTTTTTGAATATGAAGATCATCGTTTCAAAAGTTTACTGACAGAGATTTCTTATCGAAGAGAAAGTTTGTGAATTTTTGTCTGAAGAAATTCGTTTTTGGGGAGAATGTCTGAAATTCGTTATCTAAAGAAATTCTTTGAAGATCACATGTTGTAGATTGTTTCTGAAGATTATTACTGATATTGTTCTACATTGTCAAAAGAGAAGATCGTCACTGTTCTACATTCGAGGGGGAGAATGTTAGAAGATTTTCTCAACAAAAGATTGTCTGAAGATTTCAAAAGTGAAGATTGTTTTGAAGTTTTTCAAGAAGTCATAAAGTGCCTAAAGCGACAAAGTTCAAACGAGAATCAACGTGTGTAATAGATTTAAGTTATTCTTCACTTTCTTCATTGATACTGTTAGCTCTCATCATCTTTGAATGTAAAAGTATCGAAAAAGTAACACAGCAAGTTTTGACAGAAGATAATCTGTCACAGAAGAC
>NW_020202712.1:0-1267 GCF_001531365.2 Cynara cardunculus var. scolymus
GTTTTGGCGCAGATACTTCTTCAATTCGTCTTCTAGCTCTGGATTGTTTCATGAAACTTTTTCAAGTTAATTATTAGCTTCAAAAATAAAGCTAACAATCTCCCCTCAAAGTTCCATCTTCAATAGGTTTCCCTGAATTCACCTTCCCCCTTCTTGAAATTCTGCGTAACCATCTACTTTATTATGCCCTTTCAGCCACCAAACCTACACCTGAATCATATATCACCCAATTCCTTTTAAGCTCATATATAACTACCTTGGACAACTCTAGACTAAGCATCATTGGTTATGCTTCTCACCCAATCAACAAATCTCTAGTGCCCATGGAACTAAACGTGAATACTCTTCGAACTACCCTGCACCTACCCTAATTGGAATCTCTCAATTTGCTTTCGCCCCAACCCCAACAGACGATGAACTAATTCAATTTCTTGAATTTCATTCCTATGTTGCAAAGATTAAAATTATGAAAAGGACTCAGTTCAAACGAAAAGGCCATCCCCCAATCTGGAATACTTTGTTCTCGATAGTGAACTGCAGTCTAACAGGGAAGGTCGGCAGCCATGACCAGACCTCTCACGCAATGCTTTCCATTGTGGATGGAATATATTTCAACCTGCCCCTCGACTACATACAGCTCATCTTCGAAGACATGGTGGGTTTGATCAAGAAGAAGTGCGCTACACAGAGGGGTGAGAAGTCAAAAGTGAAGGCACAGAAGAAGGCCAAAGAGGACCTCAATCATTCAAATCTTATTCTACAAACATTCTTTGGCCTAGTCTTTGGGGAATTGATTGCAGAGAAGCTGCCCTCTGTCGAGCCTAACGCCAGATTGTATCCATTGAAGGAGTTCCATCCGACAAAGCATGAGCTAGGGTACAGAAGCCCCAGACCTCTATCTAAAGCCATGCTTAAATACCTTAGTCATGGAGATAGGAAAGCATACAGACGTGGATACAGGAGGCCAGAGCCGGTCCCTGAAACCCCTCCATGCATAGGAATCCCCTTAGGAGAGAGAGTGGAAAAAATGAGGGTCGAGGGAAGAAGGGAGGAGCCAGCAGAGGCTAGAGAGGTGAGTGAGGAAAGACCTAGAGTAGCAAGTCTCCCACCAAAGAAGCCAAAGAAGACATAGAAGTGTGTTGACTCTTCTGTGAAAAAAGGCAGGGAAGAAGAGACCCGCAGAAGAAGAGGGTCCAAGTAGTCCTCTGCAAAAGCCTAAGAAAAAGAAATCGAAGAAGGCCCAACCCGCAGAGGTTGTGGTCACAGA
>NW_020202712.1:1387-4472 GCF_001531365.2 Cynara cardunculus var. scolymus
TGGTCACAGAAGATGCAATTCAAGAGAGCCCTGCAGAGGCTACTCCAAAGCGCAGAAGGTTGCGCAAGGTGGTTCACGAGGAGTCCCCAACAGAGCAGATACAAGATGTTATCTTCCAAATTCAACAGGAGTTTAAAGCGCCTACGGAAGTAGCTGATTTTGGGACAGAGGTCGTATTAGACGATGAAGAGAAAGAGTTGGAGATAGGAGAGGGAGTAAAAGATCCCCAGGGCACATATCCTAGCCCCTCTCCAAGTGCAACCCACGTTTCTAGGGACCCTGTTCTAGAGAGATCCCCTATTGAAAAAGGCGTGCACACGTTGAGCCCAACCCAAGCTAACCTCACAGAGGACACTCTTTCGTCCTCTGTCGAACGCACAGACCAGGAACCACAACATACTCCAACATCCTCTCAAAAGGATGCTGGTTTTAAAATAAGAGTCCAATCGCCCAATGACTCGTCACAACCCAAAGAGGCATCCGTTGCCTCTCCACACTTGAGTGACCAACCAAAATATGCTTCAGAGGCATATGTGATAGTCACAGAGACTGAGGTTCTAGAACGCCCAAAGTCCACACTCGATCCCTCTGCCGAGTTAGGTTCTGAACCTACTAGGCAAGATATCGACAGAACACTGGTAGGCTCTCCAAAAGGAGATGTTCGAGGATCCGGTGGAAGTCCTCGAGCTAACTTCGAAAAACCAGTCGCTGAGGGTGCCTCACACTCCGAGGCTACTAGGTAACCATGTGTTGGTGATCTAGGTTCCCATGATACGTATGTGACAAAGGGGGAGTTACAAACCTTAGCCACAGCGGTATTCCAGAGGTTGGACGAGTTGAAAAGCTTGTTCACCTCTCAACCATCGACAGAGGCGTTTGCTCCAATCACAGAGGCTCTGAAGGAGTTGACATCTACAACTTCAGAACTCAAGTCGACTCTTTCAGCCCTTTAGAGCTTTGTCCTTCATAAAGACGACCTCGCAGAAGCCTTCAACGCTATGTCTCTCAACCCTTCCTCAATCCAGAAGCTGAAGACAGAGTTATCAGAGGTAGCCACCCAGTTTGCTGCTGATTTCATCTCCACCGGCTAGACAGACTACTCTGCCTTCAAAGACGAGATCAAAGGAGTGTTCTCCTCTGCGGTCACCTACGGCATCGACTCCAAATCCTCCAGGGCAAACATCAACCATCTAGCCACTCACAGAGAGCTAGATGCAATAGTTGAAGCCCTAGGAGATATCGTGAGCAAACACACAGACCAACTCCTCAAAGAAGCCTGAGCTTCCAACCAATCAATTAGAGACTGCACTTCAAAGCTCGTCAAAGAGGGTGACTCCTTCAGAAGCGAAATCTATCGCAGCCTCTTTAAAATGAAGTGGGCCTCAGAGATCGACATAAACAACGCTTTTGTGAACGCTGAGTTGGTGATCGAGAAAATGGAAAAGGTGGCTATCAGGATTCTGAGGCGACTGAAGAAGGCTCCCCTTACCTCTTTCAAAGCAGAAGCCACCAAAATCCATGATGATCAAGGAGGTGATGACCATGATCGTCATGAGGGGGAGAAGAAGACAGAGAAGAAAGCTGAAGAGCATAAGAAGACAACCTCTGTCAGACCACTAAAGATAGTGGACTCTGCAGCTGCCCTGTTCTCAAAAGAAAAATCTCCAGAGCCTAAGGGGAAAGGCAAGGGTAAAGCTGCAGAGGAGTCGCCACAGAAGGGGTCAAGCTCTGAGACGCCAGAGGAGATAAATGAAGAAGAGTATGACGACCTAGAACTCGTTCAAGCGTTAAAGGCGTCTTTGGCAGAGGCTCAAGCAAGAAAGGGCAGAGCCCGCATCCCCAGAGCTGGAGAAGGCTCTTCCTCCAAGATGGTGAAGGAGGAAACGTCCACAGGTACGTTTGACGCTCTGGTAGGAACTGTCAAGCCAATCCTACCAGAGGGGTCCACCCAGAGACCGATACTAGAAGAAGAAGAAACCAGAGTACGAAAATCTGCCACAGTGGGAAGGGTTATTGAAATACTTGATTCGATAAGCAAAATCCCTACGCAGAAAGTGCGCACAGAGCCCGTAACCACTGTGGAGGAGATTCTGCGGTGGCGCTACTCTGCCATGGACACAGAGCCCCCTTACGATCCAGAGCTTACAGGAATGCCTTCTGCCGCTGCAAAATTTAACTTCTCAAAACTCACAAGGCCACGCGAGCAGGTCTTCTCAGAGCACGTGATAACTTCTCTTGAAACCATTTCTCCAAGGACTATGCTGAAGAAGACCGTGCTTTATGCTCAATATGTGGTGAAGAGGGATGACGACAACTTCTATACGTTCACAGATGCTGATCTCCACAACCTCTGTGTATTTAACCTTATCTTCCTGCACAAAATTCTTAACAAGTACATGGAGAGGAGGTCAAGCTATTCGACTTCCCTCAGAAGGCTGATCGAAATAATGCGCGCTCAAGTAAAATACTACAGCCAGAAGGACTTCGATATCACGATGAGGTTGACCCAAACAGACTTGAAGATTTCCCCTTCGAAGAACAGGCCAAGTTGGTTACTTAGATATCATCCCAACACCATTGTCCACAATCCCGTCTTTGGGTTTGTGTTCTTGGACAAGGATGACATTCTAAGGTTCTTTGATCCGGCAGAGGCGAACAAGTATTCGACAGAGTCCCTTGAGTAGGTGTTCAACAGAGTGGCAGCAGAGGTGCACAGAGGGCATCTAAGGGCGGACGAAGTGTTTTGTATGATGGAAGAAATTAAAGTTCAAGTCTCCTTCAGAGAATGGATATTCAATGTCTACAGAACTATCAAGTCAGATCTGCAATTTTCCGTAGATGACTATCCAGACTCCGCGGTGGACTAATCTTCTGTAATAGTATCGGCCTGAGCAACAATTTTTCAATTCATTTCTTTCATGTAATTCTTTTCAGAGGATGAGTTTAATCTCCACTTGTAATTCTTTCAATTAGTCTTTTTTTTGCATTCTTCTGTCCATTTTTACTTTTTCATACTTAGGGGGAGATTGTTAGCTCTAATATTTACTTCATGTAAAAGTATGAAAAAGTATTCTGCAAGTGTTGA
>NW_020202712.1:7827-9503 GCF_001531365.2 Cynara cardunculus var. scolymus
TTTGCATCAAAACACAGCCTAAGCCAAGCTTCGATGCATCACTATAAACAATGAAGTCTTCCGTTCCATCGGGTAGAGATAGAACTGGTGCGCTACACAAGCGATCTTTCAAGGTTTGAAAGGCCCTTATTTGTTCTTCGGCCCAATGAAACTTGATGTCTTTTCGAGTAAGCTTGGTTAGAGGTACCGCTATTTTTAAAAAATCTTGAATACGTTTACGATAATAACCGGCCAAGCCTAGAAAACTTCTAACTTCTGAAGGATTTCTTGGTGTATCCCATTTTTCTACTGCTTCGATTTTTGATGGATCCACTTTGATTCCTTCTTGTGACACAACATGGCAAAGGAATTGGACTTCCCTTAATCAAAATTCACATTTTGATAACTTGGCATACAACTTTTCTTTCCTCAAGAGACTCAAAACCAGGTGAAGATGTTCTGCATGTTCTGCTTCTGATTTGGATTATATCAAAATATCATCGATGAATATAATAACAAACTTATCAAGATATTCATTGCACACCCTGTTCATTAGGTCCATGAAGGCTGTTGGTGCATTGGTTAGGCCAAAAGGCATCACTAAAAATTCATGATGTCCATATCTTGTTCTGAACGMAGTTTTAGGAACATCTTCTTCTCTGACTTTCAGCTGATGATATCCGAATCGTAGATCAATCTTTGAGAAGTAACTGGCCTTAACTAATTGATCAAATAAATCATCAATCCTGGGTAATGGATATTTATTTTTAATTGTCACTTTGTTAAGCTCTTGATAATCTATACACATTCTCATTGACTCGTCCTTCTTTTTAATTGTCACTTTGTTAAGCTCCCCAAGGTGAAGTACTTGGTTTAACAAAACCTTTATCAAGTAGATCCTTCAATTGAGTCACCAATTCTTTCAGCTCTGATGGGGCTAATCTGTATGGTGTTTTGGCTGCTGGTGCTGCCCCGGGTATCAGGTCAATTTTAAACTCGATGGCTCTGTCTGGTGGAAGACCAAACAAGTCCTTGGGAAAGACTTCTGGGTATTCTTTGACAATTGGGATCTGTTTTGATTCTTTCTCTTCTCTGTTTGCATTGATAGCATAAGCCAAAAACCCCTGACATTTCTTATGTATACACTTACGTGCTTTCAATATGGAGAGAAGACTAGTATGATAATCCCGATGATCACTATCAATGATGACTGTTCCTCTGCCTAGCAACTTAATTTCAATCTTCTTTTGGTTACATAAAATAGCTGCCTGATTTTTGGCTAACCAATCCATACCCACCACTACATCGAATTCCTTCATCGGCATAGGGAATAATTGAATAGGCAACTCACAACCCTCGATGGAAATGGTATAATTATCGAACACATAAGCAACAATTTCTTGACTGTTAGCGGTGTCAACCACCAACTTTTTGTCAAGTGGCATAAAAATTAAACATGCAATTTCAGCAAAAGTAGGGGATACGAATGAAAACTTCGCACCCAAATCAAATAGCACTTTAGCATATACGGAGTTGATGGAATAAGTACCTGTTACCATGTCTGGAACTGTCTCTGCCTCATTTTTAGTCATTTGGAAGGATCGTCCTTGAGCCCTTCCTAGCCCTCCTCTATTCATACTTGGTCTCCCTCGACTACCCGTTGTACTATTTCCCAAACTTAGTTGTGGATTTTTGAG
>NW_020202712.1:10383-26535 GCF_001531365.2 Cynara cardunculus var. scolymus
GGTTTCTCTTAACTTTCCCATTTCTTCAGCCAACATATCTCTAGTTACATAATCTGGCTGTGGTGTTGGTTCCGGATTGTTATTCCCAGAGTTAGATTCTGCTTGATTAACATAACCTTGTGATTGATAATTTCTTTCCCTTGTTTGATTTCTCCCTCTTCCTCTGCCTCTTCCTCGTAAGGTATTAATAGGGGCTTCAATGGGAGAATTTTCTGCCTCACTAAGATCAGGATGGGCTAGTCTTGGTGATCTTCTGGACCAACTTATCATCTGCAGATTTCATGATTAAATAACACATTTTCACATTCCCAAATACAATAAAGTGTCCAAGTTCAGATATGTACCTGTAGATTCAAAATTACATTGGCCAGTTGTAATCCGAATGTACCTTATGCACTGATCTCTTAACTTATCATATTTATTTCAAAGGTTTTAACTATGTCCGGGACCCTAATATGCAATGGAATAATTTAAGTCTAGGCATCATCATGCAATTGATCACCTAAATCCCTTAAACATAGGCTCTGATACCAATCTGTGACACCCCAATCTCCACACATTGCATATTACATAGAATTCATTCATAGAATACATAGATTCCCATATAGGTCCAAAATTACAAGAGTCTGTGCTACATGTTACGATACAAATTTGCATAACTTAAAATTTTCAAAATACATGCATTTGTAAACTAGCATCGCTCTTCTCCAAAACACATCTAGATATGGCCTTCAACATTTAAGAACATAAGGGAAGTAATCATATAATGCTTTTTTCCTTATCGATATTATAACTGGTATTACCTGCACACATATTTTTGAAAACACAAAATGAGGATTAGACAAAAGTCTAGTGAGATTCCCKTTTTCATGCTATGCAGGGTGAGATCACCAAAAACATTTATCAAATAATCTCTCAATCATAATGAAGAATAATAAAAGAATCGCATCATGTTTAAGTCCATCGGACCTCTTGTTCAAAATCCCATACTTAGAAACATAGTGGTTTTCCAGTCCATCGGTCTTTGGTTCCAAAGTGTCCATCGGGCCTCTGGTTCCAAACCATACTTAGAATATTTTTCAATAAGCATGACCAGAGCTCCTCTGGTCTTTCTATCAGAGCTTCTGGTTAGTCGATCAGAGCCTCTGGTTCCTCGACCAGAGCTTCTGGTTGTACTTACGAAAGCCAACAAGAGCCCCTCTGGTTTGTTTTATAGAAATTTCTAAGTATAGAGACTCTTCTGAAATATCATTTTAAAATTATAAATATAGTACTAAGCTTGTTTCTAAAAGATATATCAAACTTATTTTCATACTAATAATTTATAAAAGATTTTGCATCATTTTAAATCAATATCCAGAATCCTCTAGTTCTATTAAGAGGGTCAATCAGAGCCCCTCTGGTTCCTTGCAAGGTACAACCAGAGCTTCTATGTTTCCTCATAATCAATGCTTTTACCCAAAGCATTTTTATTCACGACCAACAGTCATGAACTATATTATCTTTAATCCCATAACATCATTACCATCATTTCTACTAAAGACAACATCTCTAGATCCTCAAATCACCAAGAAATGAGAACTTAAATTTGTTGTAACTTTAATAGATATCATAATAAGAGTTAGGCCCCGCAGACAACGACCAACCTTATATCCTCCCAATAATCCCTTTTTATGATGTTCCACCTTTATATCCTCCCATTAATTCGTATGAAGTAGTTCATCCAAAGACAGACCTCAGTCATATATGTCAGAGTGAACCTGTTCATAATTCCCAAACCAAATCATGGTTTCAACATAGGTTAATCCTCAAAACCTTCTATTCTCAAGAACAACCTATTCTCCCAAAATAGTTTAAAACTTTGTTTTTCTGTAAAATTCTTTCAAACTGTTTAAAAACTCAGATATTGTTTAATTCTTTCCAAAAGAATCCAAAAATAGATTCAAACAGCAGCTTCTCAAAGGCTGTTGACGAACATAACTTTGTTTCATATTTATCCAGAAATATATTGCAAAACAATAACATCATAAAAACTGTTAAAGACAATTTATCATCTTAACCTCAAAACTAATATCAAAACTCAACAGTTGATACACAAATATATGAGGAATTTAGTTTCAAAACCACTCACCTTATCAAACAGATTTCTTGATGATAAACACACAGCAAAAACTWTACTTTAACAYAGAATCTTCAAGTACTTTTGAAGCAACAATTCTTGAAGAACACCTTATCTCACACACAGAGGTTCTTTTCTAAAAGAATGACAGTGATAAGGATAACCTTATCCAAACTTTTCTTTAAATATCCTCACCTAGGCAGTGAAAGATTTTAATAATATAAGATTGGATATGACACTGTGGATTTTATTATTTTAAAGCCCTATTTGCTTCATTACTATGGTATCACTATCTCAATAAAATATTCATATTATCCAAACATGTATGCACTTATTTCATGTATCATGTATTGTTGCCACATTCACGCATATCATCTTATAATTTATCAATTAATCACGTATAATTTACCTTGACCCAGGTTATCTGAAACCAGGTTATAACAAAGAAACATTTTAATATCCCCTCCTTTACGACCAGAAGACGAAGTAAGAGGTACAGATGTACTAGTTACCGGTGTACTAGCTCCGGCTTCTTCCTGATAGTTGGGATTTCTTACTACTTCTGGATTATTTTGTGTTGTATGTCCCAACAAGTTCACCAAACTTTCTTGAAGCTTTCACAACTCTACCACCAACATTTCTTGAATAATATATCCGGGATCAGGAACATTTTGTCCACCCCTTGCTCTTCCTTTACCACGACCAGATATTGAACTTTCTTGAGCCGACAATTCCTGTTCTATATGAGTTTCTTTTCTAGTACTTTTACCTCTTCCTTGACCCTTGCTGCGACTTCATGTTTCTATTGTCATCACGTTTTCTGGGTCCTCCCCTTGAGTTATGTTTCTTCTTCCCCGACCTCTTCCATAACCGGTAAAGGTCCTTTCCGATTGATTTGGATTATCTGCCATTTTCAACGTATGTCTCTTTCTGTACAAAACACATATGATTATTCATATAATCAAATCATAATAACACGTTTATCCTTAAGTCTATCCATAACTCAGATTATATCAGTATATATAATCTATCTTTCTCATAATAGGTTCACCTATAACATATTCCCCATGTTCATAGTCCCAGTGAAACCTATTATCATAACTTCCACACCTCTAGTTTAAGTCTAAGTATTTCACAAATACCCAGATCCTTTAAACTAAGGCTCTGATACCAACTGTAACAACCCACAATTTCCACATACAGATAATCCACATAATCACATTCATAATGTAATATTGTTACAAAACATGGACTAACAAAAACCTTTTTTAATACATTTATGAGCAACTAAATATCATTGTTTAAACTTTCCCCTTGCCTTAATCCTGCGAGGTATGATGACCTGCAAAACAGGTTAGACGAACAACTGAGCATTAGACCCAAAAAGGTCTAGTGAGAGTATAAATCTCATATAAACAACTTACTTTCCAAACTAACAGTTTTAGAATTTAACCTATACAGATACAAATATTTATCTATTTCTCTCGCGGTTACACTGCCATTTCATCTCCCTCGCGGTTACACCGCCATTTCATCTCTCTCGTGGTTACACCGCCATTATATCTCTCTCGCGGTTACACCGCCATTATATCTCTCTCGCAGTTATACCGCCATTTCATCTCTCTTGCGGTTATACCGCCATTTCACCTCTCTCGCGGTTACACCGTCATTTCATCTTTCTCGCGGTTTGAAAAATCATGACTAAACAGATAGTGGGACTTAATCAAATTTATCCGGATAAGGAATCTGGTCATCACTGTCCTGATATGAAATCCGGACAATGACTTAGAATGATAAGAGGTAATTCGGCATGACTTGAGCGATTTAGATAAACCCAGTTAATACATGAGCGATTTAAAGTGAACCCCGGTCAACACTTGAGCGGTTTAAGATGAACTCCGATTGAGACTTGTCCGGTTTAGGGGAATATCCGGTCACCCTTCATCCGGTTTAAAAGATATCTGGTCACCCTTCATCTGGTTTAAGGAGTTATCCGGATGTTATGTAAAACAATTCATAAGGAGCAAGTTTTTAACAGCAATTGAATTCTTATGCAATAACAACACTTCAAAGCATAATACACTCACCTCAAAATGTTGAACGTATTGAACCTACAATTTACTCACTCAATATATGAAGAAAACTCTTAGAAAACAAAAAGACCCTTATAATTAACATACACTTGCTATTTATAGCAAGTGTATGGCCGTCTTTTTACAAAAGTCGGCTATAAACACACCTCATCCCCCTTCACACACTTCACACATACATATATATACTATATATATATATTCAAAAATCTTAAATCAAAACTTTTAACCTGAATATTACATAATCTTGGCAAGGATTTTCATACAAATTTCTCTCTCACTGGTTTCTTTCCAAATATGGCGAAAAAGTCTCCCTTTCCAAATTCTTTTCTTTTAAACTTGCCTTAACAGGAAGGAGTTTTGGAAAAGAAATATAAAATATCCTTTTTTGCTTTTTACCATCTTATGCACACACACATGCATAAAAACCATGCATACAAATCCCCCATGCATGCATGCATATTTTAAGAATATGCACATAAAGTTTCATGCACATAAACAAACATACTCACATATTCATATAATCACATAACAATTACCTCAAGTATAACCAGGACCCAGTTATCACACTATCTACCCCTTAAAAGAATTCCATCCCGGAATTCATTTAATCAAACAACCACAAATATTCGGCTCTCATTTTTTATTCTAACTCCTAGGTCGCCTCTGAACCTTTATGGAAGTGCCACTAAATTTTTACCATATTAATCTCTTTGTTCCGTAACACCTTGGTTTTCCGATCAGTGATAGCTTCTGGTGTTTTTCACAAAGTTCAGCTTGTTCTCTAATTTCACTTTTGGTAATGGTATTTCTAGACTCAGATCAGCTAAACGCTTTCGTAGATTAGACACATGGAAAGTATTATGATCAAACTAAGCTCCTTGGGTAGCTCCAATTGATATATGCAACCATTCCAATTCCTTTGCAGATTTTGAATGTCCCGATATACCTTGGACTGAAGTTACTGTTAGAATAAAAATATTGTATTCAAGTCACGGTGCTAAAATATTTTAACATGCTTTGTAATAGTTAGTTTGTTGTTATTCCCTTTTATAGAAGTTGATTTTCTTTATATTTTTTGGGGCTGGTATAAATAGAAGTGTTAGTTTTGTTAGTTGGTAGTTAATTAGCAGTTAGAATCATAAAATCTGATTCATATGTATCCTTGACAGTTTTGTATCATCAAGAACATTGTAATCCTTTGATTAAATAGAAGCAAGCCGACAGATTTATCTTATCATTTTTATGTTCTTGATATTTGTATGAATTGGTGATTAGACTTAAAATATGGGATCACAATCGGTATCAGAGCTAAATCAGAAAGACTAGATTGGATTTGGATTGAATTATTGATTTTGTGTTTCGAATATGTTTGGTTTCTATTATTGCATTTTTTTGATCAATTTGGGGTGTTTGATCCATAATCGTTGCATTTGATAGTGTTCAATTTGTTTCTGCACCATTTTCGATCAAGTCTGTATAGATTAATTGCATCAATTTGCAGTTTTTGGTTGAATTCGAGCATTTCTTGCAATTCTGGGTTTAACTGTTCTTGAAATCGGACGTTGAATCTCCATTGTTCGATAAGACTCTATTCATCGAACGTTGAATCTTCTTTGTCCGATAAAGATCTGTTCATCGGACGTTGAATTTGTTCTTTGATTTTCTATCTCATCAGATAAGCTTTATCCGGAGACTCCTCATCATTTGGCTTATTGCTCATTGATTTTTCCGGATACCTTGTGACATGATACTTGTATTTGATTTTCAAAGTCTGTCCGATAACCATCTAATTGGATATTGTTAGGACTGAAAATCAGTGTTAAATTGTATTCGTCTTGAAAGATAAAATTGTCTATAATTAAATAGACATCGTGTTTGACTTTGTAAGCATTGTTTGACTTTGACTAGTGGTTTTCTAGTTTGACCCTATATAAAGGGTTTATTCTTTGTAATTTTGTAAGTAAGAGATTCATTGTAATAATACGTAAACATTTGAGAGATTTATGAGCCTTGACTGGATTGAATTTTTTTCTCATCATCTCCTTCATGTTATTGAATGTTCATATCAAATCTGCCATGGATTGTTAGAGATTAACTTGTAGATTGATCATATTGGACTCTCAATTGGTATCAGAGCAGATTATGCATGAAATCATGAAAAGAAATCATCAATTTTGACGGTTTTGTGAAGAAATTTTCTAGAATTTTTCTGTCTTCTTCATATTGTTCTTCATGTTCTTAATTTTTTTCTTGAGTTTGATCCGAAATTTTTTCAAAATCTTGCGTTTGTGTGTTAAAACAGTGATCGGTGTGTACATTTTTGCATTGTGAATCTTTGTTATTCACAAGATTTCATGTTTTGATCACTTGTTTTGAAGATTTGATAAAATTTGTGGTTTTGTAATTTTTTATGTTCTTGAAAATTTTATCAAAAAGTCAGTTTTTGATCCAGATTTTGGTGAAAAAGTTGATAATTTTGTGTTTTTGATGTGTTTTGATTGGATTAGGATTGAACGGATTCTGTAAATCGCTCAATGACTCAAATTAGACTTGATCGGATTTTGTAAATCGCTCAAGGACTTGGCCAAAATTACAAGGTGACCGGATTTCTCTAAATCGTATGAAGTGTTAGTCGGATTAGTGTTAAATCGCTCAAACACTTAGTTGCTAGATATCTCTCGATCTAATCCACTTACAAGCTTAGCCGGATTTGACGTTGTTTCATTTTGATCTCATAATTTGGACGCCCTTATGTTCGGACTTGATGATCATCGCTTAGTTTCTTGTTCGGACATGGTGTAATCGTTCGTCTATTCTATATCTCACAAAGGCTTGACCGGTGTAAGTTTCATTGTTCAACACTTAGATATTTTTCTTGATTAAATCGCCTAACACTTTAGACGGATTTGGCTTCTCCGCGCACAAGGTCACACGGGTTTGTGTCCGAGTTCAATCACTTAGTCGCTCACGTTTACCCGGATTCCATCATCAGACAATCACTTAGTCGCATTTTTGTGTTTTTCTCGCATCCTTGTCCAGGCACTACTTTGTCCGGATTTGCTTCCTCGGTAGCGATTTGTTGTTCCTCGCACATAATTATATCCGTGTTTGATGCTTCTCGGTCACAAGACTTTGTCGCGATCAATTTTTCCTCGCATCCTTACCCGGATATTGCTTTGTCCGGATTAGGTGTTCCTCGGACAACAGGTTCATCCGGATTCAACTTGACCGTGATTTAGTCAACCTCGCTCGTAGCCGTATCCGGATAACGCATTCCTCGGTCAAGCGACTTGCACTCCCCGTTCATCTTAGTAAGTGGATTTGCATTACCTCTCTTGGTCCTTTATCTGATTTTGTCTATCACTTGGGCAAATTTTGTTTTCTTGGCAAATTTACTGATTTTTGATCTGGTCTTCACATTTTATCTATATTTCATCAAATTTACTGTTTTTGAGAAATTTGGACTGTTTTTATATTGTTTTTGAACTGTTTGAGAATTCTTGAACTATTTTTCGTTGCGTAAACTGGTTTTTATCAGTTTTAACTGTTTTTAACTATTTTTGACAGTTTTACTACTGATTTTTTTAACAGTTTTCGTTGTCTTTTTGATTTCTCATCAGTTTTGTGAATTTTCTGGTATTTTTTTTAGATTAACTCTTTTTGATTTCTTTCATTGTTTTCACCGCATTAGATCACGTGTTCAATCTGATTTTAAAATGGCAGTTTCGTTTGAGAAGGAGAATGTGGATTTGAGAATTAAAATCTTTGAGTTAGAAAAGAGTGTAAACGACTACAAGCATAAATACATAAATATGTTTGATGAAAATCACGCAGATAAGGAATTTATTAAAGCCTTGAGAGAAAACTCTGAAAAAGATGTATCTGTAAAGGTCAGTGAACTTAAGAGAGCCTTGGACATAGTAAGAAAAGATTGTGAAATAGAATTGAAAACTTGGAGTAAATCTAATAAAGATCTGTTTGACAAACTCCAAAAAATCCAGAGTGAACTTAATGCTGAAAAGAAATCTCCAAGGAATTATACTAAGACTGAGACTGATCTGAGTGGTTTAAAGAAGTTATTGAATTTAGAGAAAGAGAAGGTTGTAGAAGTTGAGAAGAGTTTGGATGTTGAAAGGAAGAAATTTGAGAAAGAGAAGAAGAGGGTGATTGAATTATAGAAAAGATTCGGTGTTGAACGCCTATCTTATGAAGATAAGATAAACTCTCTCGAACTGAATGCCAAAATGCTGTTAAAGCAAATCTCGGATTTTGAGCAGCTGATTATCTTGGAATGAGCCAAAATAGATAAAGAGAAGAACGACATCAAAGAAGAATGTTTGAGCCAGACTCAGAAACTGTCTGACAGCATTGCTCTAAAATAGAAGCCTTTAGATGAAGAGAAGAAGCAATTTGCGCTTGAGAAGAGAAATGCAACAAAGAAATATGCAGCTATTGCTAAAGAGCTTGCTGGAAAAAAATGGCTCGACATCGCTTCTGAGAATGAGAAGAGCATCTCAGATGAAGAGAGAAGAGAGTTTAATTATCAGAAGAAGAAATTTGAAATGCTCAAGAAGGAGTTAGAAGGTAAACTTCTGGATACTTTAAGAAAATTGTCTGATCTGAAGACAGGACTTGAAACTGTATTTAAGATGAGAACTGAACTAAAAAGTAAGTATGATTTAGTTGCTGATGAACGAGACCAGCTTTTAAAGAAAATCAAAGAATTTTCTTGTGCTTAAAGCTCAACTGGTTTTCCTTCACAATGTAAAACCAGCTTTTATGACTGTTCCAAATCTAACAGTTATTCAAGCAGCCATAAATCAATTTTTTCTAAGAACTGTTCTCGTTCTTTAAGTCAGTATTATCAAGGGTATGTCATTGGATCACCCAATTATCAATCAAAAGTTAAAAATGTTTGGGTTAATAAAGCTGATTCTGTTTCGTCTCATACATTTGTTGTTACTAACTCTGTTCTTCCTTGCATTGTGAGATCCACTAATGATCTGATCAATCTTAGCAAGAGAAGAATCGTGTGCTCCACATGCAAAACAATAGATTTTGTGAACAGGAAGACGTACAACAGGTGGACTGCTGATAACAGATTTCAGACGAATTGAAAAGGTAATAACAAGTATGATATCAATAATCTGTATGGATCTTATTTTGTATGTAATTATCCTATTAAAAGTGCTAAAAATGAAAATATCTAACAAAAATAGATGGTTTGGCAGTTATAACATCCTGCAACCTGATACTAACAAAGAATGACCCAAGTTTGTTTGGGTACCAAAATCTGTCTGATCTTATTTTGCAGGTGCGTCATTACAGCACTGATCAGAACTTCATACAGATGGTGCACAAATTCAGGGGGAGTTGTACACTGTCTAAAAGAGGCTTCTAAATACATTAGTTCAGAACCCTGCTTAAACGTTGTGGTTTCTAAACACCCAATTTAGGACCCGTGCTAAACATGTTTTCATTTTTATTCTTTTGAGCTAAATTGAAACATTACTTAAATCAATTTTCTAGGAGGAGTCTAGAAAATTTGAATAAATGTTTTTCGGAAAAGTGAACAATTTTTTTTCGGAAACGAGTTTATTTTCTGAACAAGTATTTCCTGATATTTTACTTGTGTAATTTTTTATCGTACATAACTCCAATACCTGTTTCAGCTATTCTTCAAACTGTTATTATCACGTCTCTTAAAATAATATCATTTTCGGTGATAATACGCTCGTTAGTTATCAAATGTTGTTTTTCTGATTTTTTTTACCTTGATTGATACACTTCTATAATTCTTTGAATATTTTGAATATGTAAACTTGTTCTTACAGATCTTCATTCATTTCTCACGCATTCTGAATAATCTAATTTTGTGCATCACTCCTTCATTGATTGTGCTTAAAAGCCAAATTTCTTGATCAATTTTATCTAATCATTATGCTTTACAAAAATAATATTTTGATCAATCATTGTGATCAATTGAGCTTATAGTATTTTAGAAGGGACTGAGTGCTTAACAGAAATACCTCTATGGAATGTCAGAACCGACAAACTTACCCAAGAGGACAACCACAACTGAGTAAGCTTTAATTCAAAAAGGGTTTGTGTGATGATCTTAAAATGAAAAAGAGAAGGGTATTTGTTGTGAGCCAAAA
Organism: Cynara cardunculus var. scolymus; assembly: GCF_001531365.2. Classification (NCBI taxonomy): domain Eukaryota; kingdom Viridiplantae; phylum Streptophyta; class Magnoliopsida; order Asterales; family Asteraceae; genus Cynara; species Cynara cardunculus. The sequence goes on from NW_020202712.1 coordinate 20,754, forward strand.
GAATTGGTGAGAGTTGTGTTAGGATTAAAAGAATAAACAGAATCCTGTTCCAAACTTCAAATTACGAGGCATACCACATTATCTATTAGTTCTCAATTCTTTCAAGACTAATATTGAAAAAGGCAAAGCCCAGGCCAATTCTTGTCACAACCCCACCAGCTACTCATTTATCTTTTAACATATAAGTGTTTCAATAACACTTGGGGCACGCAGCTCACAATCTATCAATTTCTTAGTTGGAGAAATTTGATATTGAATTAGATGGATATATGTCCCCCCCCCTTCAAGTCTTTTTGATCACTAATTGAGTCTGATAAATTTGTGTAGTCACACGATTTATCATTTTGAGCCTAAATAGAAGCATATGTTGCTTTATCTTTCTACACTATACAGATTTTGCAATCTATATGTTATTTTGCCGAAACATTCATAGATATGCTACTATTCAGCTATCGGTGATTGAATGGAAGACCTGGTGATATGAACCTTAAAAAGTCTCATACATAAACTACATCCATTGTACTGAGTATATCTGTTATACTCACAGGACAATCTTTTTACAAGATTGATAACAATTTCATAAGTTGAAATTGGATGTTACCTTCCCAATCCCTTAATTAGAAAAGATTATACAAGTGGATTTGAAAAGATCTACTTACATATTTATGAATTGACGATTCTCGCTGAAGTTTCATTCATTCTGAAGTATGATGTAATGATTCTCATTTCATCATAAGGGGGAGTATGTAATAATGAAGGAAATGTTCAATTCTGAACGATACAAGGGGAATATGTTGTAAGGATCAAGGGGGAGTAACATCAAAGTCGGTAAAAGATTCAAAAGAAGTGTGACTAGAGATTATTACTGAAGATTATTCATGTGCTAAAATGTCTGAGAGTTTTTGAATGTGAAGAAGATCATTACAACAGTTTGCTGATAAAGATTTCTTTTGAAGAAAAAGTTTGTTCATTTTCTGAAGAAGTTCGTTTTTAAGAAGAATGTTAAAATTTGTTTGTCAGAAGATTTTTTGAAGATCATATCTGAATATCGTTGCTGATATTGTTCTACATTGTTAAAAGAGAAGATCATCGTTGTTCTACATTCGAGTGGGAGAATGTTAGAAGATTTTCTCGACAAAAGATCATCTCATGATCTCAAAGTGAATATTGTTTTGAAGTTTTCGAAAAAGTCATAAAGAGCTTAAAGTGACAAAGTTCAAACGAGATTCAAAGTGCTCAAATTCTTCAAGCCTGAATACAAAGGGGGAGAATGTTAGGACTGAAAATCAGTGTTAAATTGTATTCGTCTTGAAAGATAAAATTGTCTATAATTAAATAGACATCATGTTTGACTTTGTAAGCATTGTTTGACTTTGACTAGTGGTTTTCTAGTTTGACCCTATATAAAGAGTTTATTCTTTGTAATTTTTTGATGTTCCCAAAATCATACAAATCAGATTAAATCTTCAAGACCTTGAATCAAGATGAGTAGAGAGAGATTTTCACCAATATTGAAAGTAGTATTTCTTGATAGAATAGTACAAGTGATTAACAACAACTAATCTAAAATTATGAACTGAACTAATTACAATTAGAGAGCTAAAAACTATTTATACTAAGGAAATAGTAAAGGCTAACAATTACAAAGGGAGAACTTGAATACAACAATAAAGCACATTCTTGAACCCAACAATCTCCCCCTTTGGATTCAAGGTCGACATCTTGTAAATCTTGTCTTTCTAGGACCGAGTAATGTCTCTAGCCTCCTTAGTGCACTCTGATACTGCAATTTTTCAACAAGCAAGTCCAATGCATTGATTAGCAGATACCTATCCTTTGGACTCATTCTTTCAGACTCTGTGGCTTTATCATTGTTAGCTTTCCTCATCTCAAGCTCCCGTCTCACCATCCGTGTAGTGCCATCACAGTATTCATTTAGCTCGCTGAACCTCATAAACTTCTTTATTCGACCTTCAGCATATACACCATGCTGAACTCCGATTCTTCAAGAACAATATACAGCAGATAGCCTTCAATATCTTCAAGCTCTTGATCTGGTCTTTTCAGATTAATGATCTTCTGATTGTTTTCAAGACCCATTTGAATATCAAGAACCATTCATACCTTGACATGACTCTGTATATATCTTTTGATAGCACTAAGAGCCACAATTTCTCCTTCTCTTCTGACCGTTATATTTCATAGTTCGTGGTACATGTTCTCCAAGTCTTCTAAATACAATTTAGAGAAATCAGCTTTGCTAAACACCCAGACCTGTCCATCTTGTCGTGTAACGGTGAACACAAGATACCAAACTCTAAGGAGTTTTTGGGCATCAATTTGTTTGATTGAGATGACTCGATGTTTGGTCCGAACTTGGCTGATTGGGAGACGTTTTGCCCTGACAAAATGCTTGTACTCTAAATGATAGTCACGGGTTTCTTTATGAATCCCAAGAATCTTGTCACTGCTAAAAGCTTTACGATGCCGAAGAAAGATGCGAAAATAAATGTTATCAAGGTAAGGCTCTCTGATCCTTGCTCTGTCGTAGCTTGAAACATTTGCACGAATTACAAACGACACATAATTTTTGGAAAATATCTCAGTTGGATCATACGCCGCTCTCGGAGTTTCAGATGCACCAAGATCAACTACAGATGATCACCCTGGAATGGGAAGATACGCTCTTCTTCATTAATATCGGCTTCAAAGTCAAAATACATTCCAGTTGATTCATCAATATTGTCAATGTCTTCACCAAAATCCTGCTCTCCACCCAGTTCTTTAGCAAACGCTTCATTAAATCCCAGATTGGCAGACAAATCCAGAAGCAGCCTTGTTCCTACAGTGGAGTCCGCCGACTTTTCAACCATTGGCTCGATAACTGGATTTGTCTCCAAAACAGTCTCATCTTCAACAATAATTGAGCCTGTAGTCCTTTCCCTTGTTGTTTCCGGATCAGAACTTTCAATGTTAACTGCTTAAGAAATTGGCTCCCATTCAACACTTTGAACATGACCAAATGACTCAGCCATCCTCTATCTCTTTCTCTCCCCCTCATGATGATCAGGATCACCCAGATCATCATGTCCTTTTTTCAGTGAGGTGGCTTGAGCTCGGCACGTCTCTTCTACGATAGATACCCTTTCGGAGAGGGCATCAATTGAACTTTTCAAGGCTTGAGTGTTTAATGTAATTAACTTACTAACTTTTGAGAAGTTAGAAGCAACCACATCTTGAAAGGCCAAAAACTCTGAGGCTCTAACAGTGGGGTTATCATCAACAAGCTGTCGAAGGAGCCCAACCAGGTCTGCATCAGCCGCATCTGGATTTTGTGTTGACATTAGCTTTGCATACAATATAGATTTAAGCTCATCCACCGATTGCTCTTGTGAAGTCCAGAAATCATACAAACATGATATGATCTTCAAGAATCAAGATGAACATAAAAGTAGAGAGATAATTATCAAAGATTGATTAGATTGAGAGAGAAAAATTTACAGCTCTAATCTTGATTACAATTCTGCTAATGACTTGGTTAATGACAATTACAAAGGGAAATACTATTTATACTAGGAATAGTAAAACTACACTATTACAAAATAAAGCTATTCTAAGGAGAAACTTGAATACAACTTTAACGCTATAACTTGAACCCAACATTCTCCCCCTTTGGATTCAAGTTTGGACTCTTGTGAATTTCGTTTTGCGCAGTCCAAGAATCTTCTCCAGCCTTCGCAGAGCATTCCTATATTGGATCTTTTCCTCGAGCAAGTTTATCGCATTGATCAGCAAGTATCTTTCTTTAGAACTCATCCGTTCAGATTCAACAGCTTTATCGTTCATCACCCTCTTCAAGTCAAGTGCCCTTCTCACTAATTTGATCATACCGTTAGAATATTTATTCAACTCGCTAAACCTCATGAACTTCTTTACTTGTAGTTGTGCAAAATAGACGACCCCGAATTCTGGGCTTTCAAGAACCATATACATTGGATAGCCTTCAATGTATTCTAGGTCTTGATTCGGTCTTTTAAGATTGATGATTCGCTGATTGTCTTCAAGCCCCATCTGTACATCAATGACCATTGCCATTTTCACATGACATCGTATAAACCTGTTGATTGCTTCAAGAGCAACCAATTCTCCTTCTTTTCTGATCGTCATGTTTTTGAGTTCAAAATACATATATTCAAGGTCATCTAAGTATAAGTTCAAGAAGTCTACTTCGCTAAATCTCCAAATTTGACCATCCTGCCTTGTTACAGTGAAAACAGGATACCAGATTCTCAACAATTTCTGAGCATCTATTTGTTTGATTGTCACAATCCGATGCTTTGTACGAACTTCACTGATTGGTTGGCACTTGACTTTCAGAAGATGACGGTATTTAGTACGATATTCTCTTGTCTTCTTATGAATACCTAGAACTTTGTCGCCACTTAGCACTTTTCTATGACGGATGAAGATTCCAAAGTAGATATCTTCCAGATAAGGCTCTCGGATCCTTGCTCAATCATATCCAGGAAATTTAGCTCTTATATGAAATGGCACATAGTCTCTGGTGAAGATTTCAGTCGGATCAACATGTTCTCTTTGAGCTTGAATGTCTGGCACATTAGATAGAACTGCAGTGGAAGATTCTGGAGCAGACTGACGTTCTTCTTGAACAGGAAAGACTGGATCTTCATCATCTATATCGGCTTCAAAGTCAAAATAGATCCCAGTCGATTCGTCTATATTGTCAATATCTTCTCCAAAGTCTTGCTCTCCACACAGAGTTTTAGAGAACACTTTGTTGAAACCAACGTTGGCAGACAAGTCCAAAAGCATCCTTGTTCCTACACTGGAGTCCGTCGGCATTTCAACCATTGGCTCGATCGTAGGACTTGTCTCCAAACCTTCATCTACAACTTCAACAACCTCAATTATTCTTTCCCAAACTGATTTCGGGTCAGAAGCTTCAGAAGTAACATCTTGAGTTGATGGCTCCTCACCAACCCTTGCACCTTGTTCAAAAGTCTCAGCCAATCTCTGTCTCTTTCTCTCCCCCTCATGACTATTTGGATCAACCTGATCGTCATGCCTTCTTTTGAGAGATATGGCCTGAGACCTGCAGGTTTCTTCTAAGGTAGACACCCATTCAGCTAGGGCGTCTATTGAACTTTTAAGATCTTGGGTGTTAGTTGTGATCAACTTGCTAACTTTGGAAAAGCTAGAAGTAACCACATCTTGAAAAGCCAAAAACTCTGAGGCTCTAACAACGGGGTTCACGTCTAATTGTTGATGTAGGAGGCCAACCAAATCTGCGTCCTCAGCATCTGGATTCTGAGATGCCATCAACTTGGCATCCAACAACGATTTCAGCTCATCCATCGATTGATCTAGTATAGACAGTTCAGGAACATGCGGTGGTGATGGCACAGACGGTGGCTCTTCTTCTATAACCTCCTTCCCCTTCAAAATTCTTTTGAGACTAGCCATTTGAGCATCAAAGTTTTCTTGAACAGCCTTTAGGGCGCAATCCAAATATTCCCTTGACACAAAGTCAGGTAAAGTAACTCCTGATTCACTTAGAATATCAGTTGTAACAACAGTTGAATAAACTGTTGTGCCTATGTTCAATGTTGGCATAATATTAGCATTGGGAGGACTTCCGACATGTCCTTGTGAAATGTCAAAAGACACCACTCTGGTCGTTCCGGCTAGTTCACTAAGAACTGCACTTGGAGCAACAGATGCTCCTGACTCATGTGTACCTATGTGTATCGGCTCTAGACTC
>NW_020202712.1:26855-28967 GCF_001531365.2 Cynara cardunculus var. scolymus
GTCTTGAAGTATGCGATCATAATCATCACATTCATCCACGTTGAAAGATAAAGAATGCAAGCTTGGACACGGTTGCTGAGCAGAATACTCAGGAAAAATGTCATTAATGTCATCAACAATGGTGCAAACTGCAATATTTTGAGCAGGAATGGATTGATCACGATCATCTGCTCCGTTATTATCATCATCTTGACTATTACCAGAATGTGCCCCATAATCAGATTCAGTAACTTCCAAACTTGAAATTGAAGAAGTACTGACAATTTGAGTGCTTTGTTGATCAGACGCTCCCCCCGCCTGTTCACCCCTCTCAGATTCTTTTTATCTCAGCTCAGTTCCCTGTTCAGGTAACCCCTGTTCCTGAACACTCTCTTCTAATTCTAACCGCTCTCTCTCAGTTGAGGCATGGGGTGATCCACGGGCAAGTTCAACCGGTTTTGGTTGAACTATTGGATCTATCACTCTCATATAGTCTATTACGCTCTAAGCAGTCTGATCAGCTAGGGCAATCAATTCTTCTGGTACTGGCATTATTGAATCCAGGTCTTCCACTTCAGTATGTTGTCTGATTCTGGTCATTGTAAATGTTGGCCCTTTTTCAGAATTAGATCTGGCCGGAATATCCTCATTGGCATTCATCATGGCCTTAATGAATAATTGTAGAAATCTCTGGAATGGCACAAATTTTTGAGCTTTTGACGGGAAAATTTTGGCATTGACTAGCTCTACTAACTCATTCCATATGACCAAGGCAAAGTCATAATTTCTTGAAAAGACGACACCATGAAAGAATTTCTGAAGTACTACATGCCGATGTCTTTGACGTCAGGCATCTATTCAAGATAGAGAATAGTAAGTGCCAGATTGAAGGTAGGAAACATCGTTTGAACTGAGTTGGGTTGTTCAAAACAGCCGAGTATCCTAGGTGCTTGATATCTAGACACAATTGTTCGTCTGATATAAAATCTTCAAAAGCCAGTAGATCCTGGTCCGGGCAGACGAAGTATTCTTCTAAGACGCTTCAGTGTCAGACGACTTACAAATTCATCAACTTCGCCTTGAAAGTAGATAGCATCCCCGTCTTTTTCTAAGGTCAAAGTGCTCCAAAATTGTTGTAAATACACCATTGGAACTGGTGTATTCGCAGATAAAGAATAAGAAATTGTATGGCCTTTTAGGATTTCTATAATGATTGGGTATTCAGCTGGCATAGCAAAGGAGAAGACGTGGTTATTTGATTTTATATCAAGGTATTTGATTTGAGGGAAAATGGTTTCTGATGGAATAGGCTGATTGGGCGGGTGTATAGGGATGTTATCTGATCTGACAGAAGGAACATGAGATTACTCGTCAGATTGATGTTGTTGATCCGCCATTAACCTGTAAAAATTCTAAAAACATTAGAAACCATTTATTTAATAACAATATAACCCACACAACAAAAAAAAATTAAACTCTAAAAAATTAAAAAAATAAAGAGAAAAAAAAATTTCAAAAACTTAGAAAAAAAAATTGAAAAACAGATTGACCGGATTAGAAGTCCGGACAACATACAAAAATATACTAACACTTAGAAAGAAAAACAAAGTTGTGACCGGATTAGAAGTCCGGACAACAAAGTACTCACACACAAAATTTCTAAGTCAAAAACACATAAATCGGATAATCGTCAACTGGATTAAAGTTGATCAGATTGAACTCCGATCATCTTGTCCGGTGAAATATCCGTTCAACATATTCACACACACAGCAAAAGATTTCAACAAAAATACACACAAACAAAAAAAATACACTCAAAAAGAAATCAAAATACACTTAAAACAGTCAAAATACACTCAAAATACACAATCATTCAAAGATAAAACCGTTTTTATATGATTTTATTTTCTTATTATCCACTTTCAGATTCGATTAAGATGATAATGAAGATATTGAGTCCAACAGTCCATTAGATCGATGATAATCAAGGTATATTAATAAGGAAACAAATGATATAAACCTTGATTTAAGAAAGATGAGACTGTTAAAGAGATTGACTGTTGATCTTGAACGAAGAACCAAAGTTGAGCGGAGACGATGATGAATAGTTAAATGGGATAAAAAGTAAAAAGT
>NW_020202713.1:0-2811 GCF_001531365.2 Cynara cardunculus var. scolymus
TTTGAATCAACTCTTTAAAAGTTCTCATTGTTTATGTAATTTCTTTAATTTATTTTTTATTATAATTTAATTTAAGTTTAATACCGAAATAATTTTTGGTTTAATAATACAACATTTTATAAAGACAATAATTAAGTATTCTATTAGAACTCAATGATTATCCTAATTATATTTTATATTTTTTATATTTAAAATGAGATGTTTATCCTGTATTTGATTATGTTTATATGTAGTTAGTTACACGAATTTAGATATGGAGCTTTAATAAGTTGTAAGTAATATGCATTAATAAACAGTACTTTACGCATAAAAAATGATTTTTTAAGATTTTTGTCAAATGCTTTATAATATAGTATAGATAATTAATGCTGAAATTTCTAAAATAAAAAATATGTTAGAAGTTGAATTTAATGTTATTAAAAATCTTAACTTTAAATTTGTCATTTTAATTTATTTTAAAGATTCATGCTTTAAACCACAGGATCTATTTATTCCCAATTAGGTTAAACTTTTTTTATTACAACAATATATTTTCATTTTATTTTTTATAAAGGCATCACATTTTAAAAAATCTACCCGTTATAGCAATGAGTAACTTGTTACCTTTTAAACCGGTTAACCCCTTGACTTTTTTTTGCTTGTGTGGCTTTAATRAGGTGATGTGGATGACACATCATTTTGATGACTTAACTAAAATAAAAATAAAAACCTATTTCAAATTATTATTGGTGATTTTCATTTTTTATTGTTATGATTTAAAAAAAACATTTAATTTTTTTATCTTTTTCTTATTAAGTTACATGCAAATTAAATATTTTAGAGTAAAATATTTTTTAAATAAATATGATACATTATTTTCGAAATATATTTCGTTTGTAGAAAAGATAACACTTCTTATTTGATATTGTTCAAAAAAAATATATATCTTTTAAAATTCCCTCTAAAATGTTAATGAAATAAATTGTGATCTACAGTTTTTTAATATTGTTATATTAACAAACAATTCAAAAAATCTAATTGATTTAATATATTTATACATCAAGTAAAAGTTTTTGAACAAATATAATATATATTATTTAAAAGATAATATATTTTTTTGGTAAAAAATGAACAATTTTTATTTTCTTTTTTCAAAAAACATTTATTTTTTTAAAAAATTTAGCGAGATAAGTTGTCTTCTGCTAGTTTTATTAATATTAGTATATTAATAAATAATTTAGAATCTTTTTAATTCGTTTAATATATTTATTAAATAACATGTAAAATATCTAAATATTAAAATTAAATGTACGTTGTTTAATAAAAACTAAAAGATGTTATAATAAAATAATTTTGAAAGTACGATGTTGTAATAAGAAAGTCACATCACTATAATACATATGGACAACCTACATGGACAATGATGTGGCATAAAAACCTGATATAACAGGTGAATTTAAATCAAAAAGTTACCCAATGCTATAATGGGTAAATTTTTCAAAGTACAATGTCATAATAAAAATAGTTTGAAAATATATTGTTGTAATAAGAAAAACTGAAAGTACAATGCCATAATAAAAAAGTTTATAAAAATAGATTGTTATTTTATACATTTTACCCTATAATTTAATTGGGGCCGTTTACCAAACGCTTACCTAGGTAAGCGTTTATCAAGTCACATTTTCTTATCGCATGAATATAACAAGAACAAAAAATCTTACCTGTTATCGACGACTCTTACCACAGTAAGAACTTATCGGGTAAATTATTGTATACGATGTCGCTTTGGTGGACTAAAATCGTATTTTGTGAGTAAGTAATAATTTTGAATGTTATCGTTAAGCACTTATCAGGTAAGTTTTTAGTAAACGGCTCATTACTCAGTCATTACCCAGGTCAGCGTTTGGTAAACAGCCCCTTAATTCTTATATTAAAATTACTTTTTGCATATTAAGTATCACTCATTAAATCATATTACTCAAAATTCAAGATTATAAGTTATTAAAGTTTTATGTTTGAATCCGTTTAACTAACTGCAGATAAACATCATAAATACTAGATAAATATAATAATAGATGAAACATCTATTGTTATTTTCTAAAATGTCTAAATATTTAAAACTCTTCATATAACTAACCATAAAAATAAAAACAAGAAAATTCCAGATAAAACACCTCATTTTTTTAATTAAAGTATATTATCTCTTTATATTTAAATATACAATATCTTAAATATAATTATCATTTAAATCATAACAATTATTTACACCTAAACAAAATATTTTATCATTATTTTTATAAAAAAATCATAACTAAACTAAAATAAAAATATATTTTTATCTTAAATCTAAATTATAATAAATTTTAAATTAAATAAATTAAAATTAAATCTTTAGTTCGAAACCTATATTTAATATATATTTTAAAATAAAATAATAGCTAACGCATCTTTAATTTTTTCAGAACCGTAAAATAAAATCAAGAAAGTCAAACAACAAAACAAAATATGGATCATGTTTGAGAGTTCGAGTTTTAGAAATCAGAACATCGGTATATTACACGAATACATTTGTAATCCAAAAAATAAATACCTATTTTTATTTTTAATTGTAAAAGATCTAAAAATAAATACCTATTTTTAATCATAGAAGAGTACCCACGCAATGCAGCGATACACATCTCGATTTTAATGTTTTATTTATTATGTGTCTTTGTAGATGTTATAATACGATTTTATGTGTTTTTAAGAAAACAATAATGATTTTATTTTTGAATAAAATATAAATTTGAAAATATAATAAAATTTTGAAAAAAATATATCAATGTTAATATC
>NW_020202713.1:6523-11280 GCF_001531365.2 Cynara cardunculus var. scolymus
ACTTTTAAATAGTTAATTTGATATTAACATTGATATATATATTTTTTAAATTTTATGATATCTTTAAATTTATATTTTATTCAAAATTAAAATCATTAATGCTTTCTTAAAAACACATAAAATCGTATTATAACATCGACAAAGATAAATAATAAAATATAACATTAAAACCGAGATGTGTTTCGTTGCATTGCGCGACTACTCTTCTAGTGTATTATAATAATAGTAGAAAGGTACTCGTGCAATGCACAAGACACATCTCGATTTCGATGTCACATTTTATTTTTTATGTCAATATAAGACGGTTTTATGTGATTTTGAGAATGTGATAATATTTTTATTTTTGAATAAAATATCATAAAATTTTTAAAAACTATATCGATCTTAGTATCAAATTAACGATTTAAAAGTTCTTGTTTTATGTAATGTCTTTAATTTAAATCTTTTATCATAATTTTATTTAACGTAACGAAGTAATTTAATTTATGCTTAATAATATAATTTTTTTAAAGATAATAATTAAATATTCTTTTACTAACTATATGGTTATCTTAATTATATTTTAGATTTTCTATATTTGAAATGAATATTTACCATGTATTTGATTATGTTTATCTGCAGTTAGTTACACGAATTTAAAAATATAGTTTTAATAAGTTGTATTTATGCAAAATTACTTGTAATATTGAATTTTAAGCAATATGCATCAATAATAGCACTTCATACATAAAAAATGGTTTTTAAGAATTATTATCAAATGCTTTATAATATAGTATAAATAAAAATAGCAAAATTTAATTCCCCAATTGTCATCAAAGGTAAAATTATCGTAAATTTAAATAAAAATGAAAATATATATAGTAATTATAATTTTTTTTAAATTATGTTTATTTTGAGAATACAATTTTGTGTTTTAAACGACTAAAGCAGTCATACCAAATATCCGAGTATCCCCATCGTATTAATCACCATTTTTTTTCTTCATGAAGATTCTGTGGGTAAAACCCTTCGCCTATAAATCTCTCGTCTCTCCCTCAGTTTAATCATACGCAACCATGGCGGTCTCTCAACGATCTACAGTTTCGATCGTATTTTTCTATCTTATCATCTCTCTATTTCTTTCAGTTTTGTTTATTAGATTTCTAACAATTTGACTTTTGATTTGTAGAATGTTGTTGCGACTTTGTTGTTGATTGGATTGATCAATTTATCTGTAACTGTATGTCGAAGGCATGTGTCATACGAATCTGGTATAACCTATTCTGCGATCAACTGCCGAAAGCATACTGCGTTTTTGACAGATTTCGGTGGCAAGGGTGACGGAGTAACATCAAACACGGCGGCTTTCCGAGCGGCCGTTCACAGTCTCAGTCAGTTTGCGAACGACGGGGGAGCACAGCTTGTTGTTCCGCCGGGAAAATGGCTCACTGGTAGCTTTAACCTCACCAGTCATTTCACCCTTTACATCCAATCCGGTGCTGTTATTCTTGCCTCTCAGGTATTAATTAATGGTTGTATGCATGATACAATATTACAATCTTCAAATGCATCTTCGATCTTGCAAAATACCTAATATTTTGGGGTAAAATATAATGTTCTTAATCAGAAATGATTTTGAGCTCAGGATGAGAGTGATTATCCCCTTGTTGATTCACTGCCTTCATATGGTAGAGGAAGAGACGGACCTGGAGGAAGGTTTAGCAGTCTAATAGGTGGATGTTACCTCACTGATGTTGTTATTACAGGTATATTAATTTGATCATGAAGGTTAAATGTTCTATAAAGTAATAAACTTATATTTGCTGTTGGAAGTTTCGATCATGATTAAGTTATAAACGGAATTCATACAAAAAATCTGGGATTCACTATTGTTTTTGTAAATGATGTGATTTAATTTTGCTGTTATGGTAAGGTGGTAATGGCACGATCGACGGCCAAGGTTCAGTATGGTGGAAAAAGTTTCACAGCAAGAAATTGAAGAACACAAGACCCTACTTGATCGAGCTAATGTACTCCACCCAAATCCAAATTTCCAACCTCACTTTGATTGATTCACCTTCGTGGTTTGTTCATCCAGTCTACAGCAGGTCCGTTCATCAATAGCGATCCATTGATCATATTTTGTTAATTTGTTTTAGATCCGTTAAACACCAAGTCTAATTCTAGTGTCAAATTGCAATTGCAGCGATATAATTCTTCAGGATCTAACCATTCGTGCACCCGTAGATTCTCCTAATACTGATGGCATCGATCCAGGTTTGAATTCGATAGTCCTTTCCGGTTGCAATTTCGTCTTATCTACGCATTAAAGTGTTAAGCAGCGAATAATAAATGTTCTTTTTGCAGATTCTTGTAAAAATGTAAAAATTCAGGATGTTTTCATCGTGTCTGGAGACGATTGTGTAGCAGTCAAGAGTGGATGGGATGAATACGGGATCAAATTCGGTATGCCATCGGAACAAATGATCATAAGAAGGCTAACTTGTATTTCCCCGGATAGTGCAGTGATCGCACTTGGAAGCGAAATGTCGGGTGGCATAAAAAACATTAGAGCTGAAGATATCAGGGCCATCAATTCAGAATCCGGGATCAGAATTAAAACCGCTCCCGGAAGGGGAGCTTATGTTACAGACATCTTCGTGGACGGAATGAATCTGCACACGATGAAGTACGTTTTTTGGACCACCGGGTCCTACGGGCAACACCCGGATCCAGGTTATGATCCCAAGGCACTCCCACAAGTCGACCGGATCAATTATAGAAATGTGGTGGCCGACAATGTAACAATGGCTGGAAATATGGGTGGGATCGAAGAAGATCCATTCAAAGGATTTTGTATCTCAAATGTTACTATAGGGTTGTCCCAAAACCCGAAAAAACTGCAATGGAATTGTACAGATATATCCGGCGTCGCAAGTAATGTGACCCCGGAACCGTGCCATCTTTTGACGGATGAAGGCTTGACCAACTGCGAGTATCCATCGGACCCGGTCCCAACGGATAAGGTGTGGTTGAAGACTTGTTTTTTGAGTTCTACCACCCAAATCTTGTAATTTTTCTCTTGTAGTTTGAAAATTATAATGTTAAAACATTTGGACAGTTTGAATGTGTGTTTTCAAGATAATTATAATAATATTTAAGAGATGAAAATATCTAAAAACAAAATTTTTAACTCTAAGGGTGCGTTTGGTTTGCAGAAATGTTTCTGAGGGATTTGGATTTGGAGGGATTTGGATTGGATTGGATTGGATTTAAAATCCATTCCTGTGTTTGGTTTGCAGGATTTGGATTGGATTTGAAATCCATTCCTTTATGAATCATGTTTGGTTTGTAGGATTTGGATTGTGATAACATGGTGGGAATGAAAAAACATACACAGAAAGTTGCATCCTATGTCGATTTGAACAGAAGCCAAAACATACACAAAAGGGATTTGAACAGAAAGTTGCATTCTATTCGATCCACTGTTATATAAACAGTTTCAAACTACTGTCATATAAAGGAGTCTATTTTAAATCTACTGTTATATAAATCATTCAAAGACGGGGAAAAGGGATTTGAACAGAAGCCAAAACATGCTACTGGGTTTTTAACAGAAGCAAAACAGAAGCCAAGACATATAGAAAAGGGGAAAAGGGATTTCAGTACTGTTATTGGCAAGCAATATTCCATCTTTAACAGAAGCCAAAACATTCAAGAAAAGGGGAAAAAGGATTTACCGGCGGGTTAGGGCGGCAGCTTCACAAGGGGACGGGAAGGGAGCACCGGCGAGGATGACCGATTAGGGCTGAAGCTTCGCGATGGACGGGAAGGGAGCACCGGCGAGGAGGAGGGTGAGGGGACAGGGAGGGAAGGAAGCGGGAGGAAGCGATTAGGAATCTCGTAGGATTGGATTTCCAAATCCCACCCCTTTGCAAAGGATTTCCAAATTCCCATATTCAAGGGATTTTAATGAAATCCCGGGATTTCAAATCCTGATAATGTGGCAAACCAAACACAGGATTGGAATGGATTTTAAATCCAAATCCCCCCAATTCCAATCCATTTCTGCAAACCAAACGCACCATAACAATTGTTATTTTATTCAAAAGATTCTTTTGATTATTTATATTATTAAAATGTTTAATATATGAATATTCTAATAAAATTCAAAAAATTGTATGTTTATTTCTGGGCCATCAAAAAATAATTGAGTGCCAACCTTTCAAACCATTAACTATTAAGGTTAAAGTTGGGTTATACATACTTCAACTTCAACCCAACCTAACTCTTCACCGCTAATTTATAAGACGTCCAATAATATATATTATATAAAGAGTAAATTACAATTTTGATCGTGTGGTTGTCATACCATCAAGTTTGGTCAATATTTTAAACTAATTATAATTTTGGTTATTGTGATTGTCATTTTATTTCAATTTTGATAAACGTTTTCATGTTTAGGCCATCTCACTAACGATTGGTTAATAATGGCATTAAGTGGACGGCATTTTAATCTTTTAATGTTTTTATATTTTATTTTTACAAAAAAAAGTAAAGAAAGTTAATATTTTAATGTAATATTATATAGAGAGAGAGATGAACGATCAAATGCAAACCACTCCAATTTGTATAAACTGTGCAAACCACCTTCATCCGTCAATTTCATTGTTTAATCTTATGAAATTTTTTCATGAAATTGTTTAATCTTGTGAAATTGTTTCATATAATACTTTTTTGATGAAGTTGTTTCATATATGGTTATGAAATTGTTTCAT
>NW_020202713.1:11642-17284 GCF_001531365.2 Cynara cardunculus var. scolymus
AAATACATGAAACAGTTTCATTAAGTATTATATGAAACAATTTCACAACCATTTATGAAACAACTTCATCAAAAAAAGTATTATATGAAACAATTTCACAAGATTAAACAATTTCATGAAAAAATTTCATAAAATTAAACAATGAAATCGACAGATGAAGGTGGTTTGCACGGTTTACACAAATGAGGGCGGTTTTCATATGATCACTCCTATATATATATATATATATATATATATATGTTATACTTATCATGAAATTTGCGTACGTTCAAGTGCGTACAACAGCTCGATACCGTAAGTCCGCAACTCAATATCACTTTCTTTAACACTTTCTTCAATGTCATAAGACATTGTGTTCTTCATCACTTTAACCGAACATCCAACAAGAGATCAAAAACCTATCGAGACCGTTCGAGAGAGATCGAGAATCTGTTCATTGACTTGATGTGTGTTTATGTGTGTTAAACCATAACTTACCACCTTCATTTTCTATCAAGAATCGATTGATTGATTTATTATTTGTGTGTGTAAAACTATAGGCTACCACTTTCAGCTTTTATCGAGATGGATCGGAAATCCATTGAAACCAATCAAGAACACATCAAGATCGATCCACAACCCATTGGGACCGATTAACACCAACTGAAACCAATCAAGATTAATCAAGAACCCATCCATTGATTTGGTGTGTGGTTGTGTGTTAAAATCATAACATAACTTCATTTTTCATCAATACCGATTGAGAACCTATTGATTAATTTATTATGTATTTGTTTGTATAATAACATACCACTTTTAACTTTTAACGAGATGGATCGAGAAATCTATCAAGACGAGTCGGTAACTCATATAGATCAATTGAGAACCCAATAAAGAAAAAGAAAGAAAAATTAAAGTTTGTAAAGTTGAAACTGTAGTATATTCATGATGAATAGTATGTATATTAATGATGAATGTTACGGTAAAAATGTATATTCATTACAAATATCATACTGATGTATGAATGTTGAAAAGTTATATACACGTAAACATATATAAATATTCATGATAAATAGTATGTATCATATTGATGTATGAATACTAAAGAGTTATTGCATACATGTGAAAAAAAAAAATATATATATATATATATATATATATATACATATTCATGATAAATGTTATAATGAAGATGTATATTGATGACGAATATCATAGTGATGTATGAATACTGAACATTTGTTGAATACACATGAAAATACATAACTATTCATGATGAATGTTATAGTAAGTTGTATATTCATGATAAATGTAATACTAATGTATGAATATTAAAGAGTTGTTATACACATATGAATGTGTATAAATATTCAAAATGAATATTATACATATATACTATTTGATGTTGAAAACGTTAAAAACATAAAATAAAATAAAAACTATATCGAGATGGATGTCAAATCAGATAGAATGAAATGCTCAATTTTTTGGTGTAATTTGTTTTGTTTGATTAAAATGGTAATTATTTTTAGATAATTTAGTTTAAAAATGAAGTGGGTAAAAGTTTTTTAACAAAAAAAAAAAGTCAAACATGGTAGGCGTAAATTCTAATTTCTATTTTTTTGCCCTTAATCACTTTTTAATTAACCTTTTTATGTTTTAACCATTGATAAGTTTTTTAAACTTTGATCAGTGGCCTAGATTTGTCCTCATGTTCACAATGAAAAATGAGTTTTCTTTTGAACTATATATATATATATATATATATATATATATATATGATATACCAGCGAGATACATTTACACATCGGGGTGACAGAGGCTTAGTGAAAAGCCATCATTTGAAGTTGGGTACGTGAGGAAAATAAACTCATAACAAAATCTATAAAGCAAYGAAGCATATGAGGGGATTTCCTATAGTAGGGTCATAAATGAAAAAGAAGGTATCATGAAGCCTTCTGCTTTTATTTGTCAACTTGAGGTTAAAGTAAATCTAAAGTGCAAATCATCATGGAGAAACAGGAAGCCTTCTGCTTTTATTTGTTTCTTAATAGGTATACTATCCTACCACTTCTAAAATGAAGGGATTTCCTATACAAAAGCACTTGCAGAAATGTGCTCTCAACATGAGGTCACAGCTACTGATTTGTTGCTATGACTACCAACCACTCCCAAGAAGCCCCTTAAAAGAATACTAATAACCACAGATCCTGCCATGACTTCTGATGCTGATGGCCACTTAATGTCCAGATATAAATGTGGCTAGGGGTTTAGTTCTGAAACCTCATTTATATGTACCCTCTGCTAGGAATGCATGAATATGACACCATGAAGAGTATCACCAACCATTATGCTTTTGTGGTACAGAAAACTATAAGCCATAGTACAAAAGGAGATGCAACTGCAGAYGCTCTAAYTTTAGTTAAATTCAATGTGGATCCAATTATTGTGCAAAAACAAAAAATTGGGCTTAGAAGTTCACATTTCTCAAGCATACAGAGCATAGGATAATCCTCCATGAGGGTGTGGTGTTGGGTCCTAAAAGTGCTTTTCTTCTTTATCATAAATCAATTTCATTTTCTAAACACCCTTTCATTATTAATAAAGGGACTTCTAAAAAAACTGAACAGAGAGCAAGTGCAATTTATTTCTACAGTAGAAGTTTGCCATAAAAAATTATTGTCCAGTCCCAACATCTGATCATTTAAATTTGATTATCTAGACTTGAAGAGGGGGATGGGTTCAAATGAAATCTCAAGTAAAGGGCTGTTCGGTTGTTATTTTCTGCACAAGTAAAAGGTTTGTTTTGAACCATCAAATGTCATTTTCGCCACCTCATATAGCTAGCATCTCTCATGAATGTTTATGTATATGTTCCGAAGCTACTGCGAAGAGCAGTCAATTTAAACCAAGTGCAAAGTCACCCATCTAGAGCAAGTCCAAATGTGCAAAGCTGTYGACTTCAGGTGTAAAAACTTTCAGAGAAGTTAAGCATATATACATGAAACTTATTACTATTAACCCATTCACCTTCCTCATTGAACTACACACCACAGAYGGCCATATTAGCTCAAAAGTATCCTTCGAACACRTATTTGCAGAGACCTATTAATCATCCAAGAATTGACTTGCCTTCACTAACCAAGAGTAAGTTGACTAATAAAAGCACCACTTCAATCCCCTTGGTGCTACCTCCCCCCCCCCCCCTAAAAAAAAACCCCAAAGCAAAAAATCCTCCCTAACAAAGAAAAATATGATCAAAGATAACAAAAATGGTAAGTTATCCATGCCAGAAATGAAAAATGAATCACGTAACCTTCAATGATCTTGAATGTCTTGCTCTCATTTATTCCAATGATCATACATCTGAACGGAAAAAAAAACTATGACAAACACCATTATTAACATAGTATAGCATAAAGTCAAGAACTTTCATTCCAAGACAACTTCTTTTTGACTAAAAGACATTTAGATACATATTGTTTTTAACTATCCAAGCCTACATAATCATTACCCACATCTCATTTCAATTGTTAAAGTGAAAATGACAACAATATATCCAATGACAACAATCACATTTATTAACATCAAACCAATAATATGCAAATTCATCAGACCCTGCAGCTTGAGAACCATGACTTCTTGATGTTGCAACACATTTATCAATTGAAAAATCTCTATCCACCAAACCCTTTCAGCATATAAGCAACATGCAGCAAATTGGACACTCAGACAAAAACAGTTTAGCAAAACACGGAACCAATAACAAAAAATAATCGAATGAAGCAAAACTTGAGGGCAAACCAAGCATGTCAGTTGAACCAAGGGCTGTGGAAACCCATCTCACCATTGGGGCAATTTTAACCCCCGAGCAATCATCAACCATCAAATCTGAACCAACAACTTAGATTAGCAATAGAAACAACATCATCTTCATAAATATATTTTAGTGATTCTCGAGAATGTCGGTTTAGTTCTGGCCTGATATTCCTAGAGCTTACCACATCCAGAAGAACTACCAGTAATATATTCTTTATCGTGCTGATCAAGATTCAATAACAAAATGTTGTTCAGTCAACAGTACACATACTACCAAATTATATATCCTCCTCCAGGAACTGCCAAATTCAACCAACCTGACTGAGAAGTTTTGAATATGATAAAAGTTGAACACCGGATGTCGTCGGCAGGGAGGGAAGGTGTTCATCTGTCCCTCCCACTACCTGCAATATGGTAGAACAGGAGGAAAACAATTTAATAATATAGCAATACCATCTCTTACAACCAATAAATCTAAATTTACAAAGAGGTTTTGAAACATACCATTATAATGCGTACATTATTAATTTTAGATAATAAGCTTAGCAACTGCAAGTTGAGAAAAGATTTGTAAGTTGCCATTCCACATAAAAAAATAAACAAATAGAAAGTTCATCTATACTGACATGATCCAACTCCATGTCAACTCCCACTACCTTCTCCTTATGAATCTTTATTCAATTTAGTATCACTTTTTTCAAATGGTCTGCAAATGTAATATTGCAATGATGGTTTCATCAATGTGGTGGGCATAGATCATCAAACTTACAATGTTCAATGTACTTGGCACACAAAAGACGGCTTGTAAATCAGCATGATTTATGATATACTTAACAGCATCAGGACCTGCAGAAGAAGCAGAGTGGTTATGAACTCGCTAAAGATTTACATCATACAGAAGATTTATGACTGCACACTTACACACCAAGAGTGTCAAATAAAGGCACCGAAACATACGAATACGCTGAACATGCATGATCCAAAACCAAGGAAATTCCAACTTTGTAACAGTTCTTGTAATGATAGAAACATGGGTCATTACTCATTAGAAAAATACCCCTCCCCTAACCCTGAAATGATAACAAACTTCAACTGTGAATCCTTAATCACACGATTGCACCCAAGATACGTTCTTTAGATGGGTTTTTATGTATATGTTGTGTTTTGAATCGAAAATCAGAATTGGAAAAGTTTGCTAAGAACAAAACAATCCTAAAACACAAAACACAAAAGTTGTGTGTGTTCATATGAATCAAAAAACCATCGAACAAACATAATAAACAAAAGTTGTGTCTGTTCGTAGGAAATCATAACCAGAAGGGGTACACAATAATGAGTTGGACCAAGCTAAAAAACAATTAACCCTGTCTCAGAAGTGAAGATGGAGAAGAAAGCTGAACACAAAGCAAGAACAGGGAGGATGACGAACAACAGTATGAGAGGAAAAATAGTTACCTCGAATCGATTGTGGAATCTTCGAGAGGGGCGTGTGAACAACCGTAGGATCGAGTGTGGAAGAGGAACGATAGGAGGGAGAGGAGGAGAGGAACAATCGTTTATAAACCCTAGGGTTATGAAGCGCCTGAATCGTCGCCTTGGAGATTGAATTAGGGGGTTGATATTGCCACCCCGTGACAATACCTTCTACCCCCCTGCAATATGTCCCCCTCCTCACAATCCTTTCTCACACTCACACCATCTTCCTATTCACACACTCACACGATTTTAATTTTAAAAATTTAAATTTACACTTTATACCCTTATAATTAGTTAATTAATTTACTTTATACCCTTTCCTTTTAAAATTTTCATTTTATACCCTGATCAAATTAACATACATAATC
>NW_020202713.1:18804-23579 GCF_001531365.2 Cynara cardunculus var. scolymus
ATAGAGCGTACTCTTACTCGTGAATATGTTGATTTAACATGAAAAATCAAAGTTTTAATTAATAAATTTAATTTATATTTGAAATATGTATTATTAATATTTTATTAATATGTATTATTAATATTTTATTAATATATATTATTAATATTTTATTAATTAATAATAATACAAAACATGTTAAAAAAGTAAAGGGTTAAAAGTTAGAATATAAAAAGGTTAGGGTTAAAAGTTAAAAAATTAAAAGGTTAAAAATGAAAATATTTAAGTTTTGTCTTTAGCTGTTTTTTGTCTGTTAGTGTAGGAGGGGGTGGGATTTAGTTGGTAGCAGAGGTGGGGTTAGAAAACCCCTTGAATTATCATCTCTGTAATCGAATCGTCGTCTCTGTGATTTGTCGCCGTCGAGAGGCAGAGAGCCAGAGAGCATTGGAAAGGTAACGAGCAGGTGGAGGCGCTGTTATCAATGGGGCAAGTCTTATGCTTGATAGAGTAGTACCAGATGCATGGGAGGTTGTTTTTAAGACTTTTTGTGCATTAAAAAGTAGTACCAAATGCATTAGAAGATGTTGTTTTTAAGACTTTTGTTAAATCTGATTAAAAAGATGGTATAGATAAGGGTATTTTGGGAATTTATAAATTTAAGACTTTGAGTGAATATGCTTAATAAAGTAGTATAGATATATATATATATATATAGAGAGAGAGAGAGAGAGAGAGAGAGAGAACTATAAAAAGATTGAGGACCGTGAGGACTAATCTCAATCATTAAAATGTTTTAATCTATGGTCATTAAACATAGTGGTATTTTTGAAATATTAGTGAATGTTGTGTCTAATCTCACAATCTAATTTAAAAATGGAGGGGCATATTAGGATTTTTGTTATAACCCACCATTTTTGACTTTTTATAATGGCCTAGATTTTGTTACCGATTAGTCTTATATTTGATAAGTGAAAATTCTTGTACTAACTATTTAAACCCAATTTTCAGCCAAAAAGTCTTATTATGATAATTACCTCTCTCTTTCTAGAATGAAATTCTCTCTTTATCCAAATCAAACCGTAAACCTGCGGTTTGATTCATATCTCCCCATGCAACTAGGAAAATGATACATTGAAAGATTGAAGCTAACAATTGAAGAAAATGATTAGAAACCTGAAATATTGGTCATAAAAATCTTGAAGAATTGCTATTTGTAGAAGACATTCCAAGGCATGCTTACTAAATTTTTTATTGATGTCAAAGTTGGGGTATGAATTATGTTAGGGTTCATAGGGTTTTGATTAGTAAGTTAAACGCTTGTCAAATGATGTTAGTTTCTATGTTATTTTTGGTTAAAGAAGTTGAAAATTAAGATTTAATCATTTATTTGTGATATGGTAAAGTTAGATAGTTGATTCTTGATGGTTTTAGTGTCGAAATCTTTCAATCAATTATGAACACATGTGAAACATGTGTCAATTATATAACCATAACGACCCATTTGAACATGTACGAACACATATGGTCTTATCGAGAGAGATCTAGAACATATATGATCACAACATGAACGTATACATTTATAAACATTTTGATGTTCACATGTTCACATAATTGGATATTCAATAATAAGTTAACAAAAATAATGGGATTTTATGATTTTGTAAGTCCCAATTAATGATATGGGAGTTACAAAAAAAATTACATATTTACTCTTGTCATTAAATTTTAAGATGGATAGGAACCTATATATAAGATGTATGAAATAGTGCTCAATTTGCATAGATTGTCGAAAGTGATAAACTAATTGAAACCGTTAAAACCATCTTTGCTTGAACGGTTTGGGGTTTCTATCTTTAAAAAATGGAGCAGGTGGGTTTAATTTAAAGGTAACGTTAAAAAAGATGGAATGTCATTGGTTAAAAATAATTAACAAAGTTAACAGAATAAATTTGGTTAATATTTGAAATTGTCATGACATAATCGATTACAAGTTTAACGTCCCAAATGAATTGAGGACTTAGAAAAACTTTAATTACGGTAATTAATATTATTTAAAATAAGATAAAAAGTAAACTTTAATTAAAAATGATATATAACGATCCAAATTGTTTTCCTAATTTCCCTTTTTCTGATATTACCAAAAAATAAACAAAAAAGAAAGTGATGGAGGTTTAGCTGCTGCTCGATGTGATTCCAGAATTGTGCCAAATATGACTTAAAAGTGCAATGTTTGTTACTACTGCAGTCGCCACTCACTCTTGATAGCTATACTACGTACACATACAGTTTTAAAGATGTTAATGCTTAATTGCAAAATGAGTGTTTCATCACTATCTTCATGCTATGCTATGCATAAAGGCAGCAAATTTGAAGCCTACCTAAGCCCCAAAATGCTCAAGATTTATGCCTACACTAAAATGACAACTTATTTCCATGTACCTTTTCGTTATAAAAAATCATAGGAACTCCCCTAAATCTTAAATTAAGAAGGAATAAAATTGCCTTGTTGCACAAAATAACCAAGAGGTTTTTGAAAAACCGCCTTGCAATATTCTAAATTTGGAATTATCATGGACAAAGAGAACCAATCAAATCAACAAAATTGTAGATCATATAACAAGTGAAAGAAAAGCACAGCATTTCAGCAAACCAAGATCAAGTTTAAAATTCAACTGCAAACACCCTAAGAATATGAAATGTTTAAGCGAAACTTGAGCTTGGTGGTGCGCCTCCTCCATAACTGCCACCTCCACGACCAAAGCTCGGCCTTCCACCAGGACCCTGCACAGCAAGTTTCAGTACACTACAGGTTAGACAACCATGAATGAACCCATCAACACATATAACAAATACATACAGTAACAGTTGATAACTGAGCCATCATTTAAGAACCACGTTTAGATAGCAAGAAACTAGTAGCCCATCATCGCAATATGATACATATACAAAATTTGCTCTTCAAACATATCCTTCCTGTCCTTTATAGAAACTAATACCGTTCTAAGAAAACTGTCCTATGCTTGCAAACAAAAAACCTTCATTTTTATGGTAACAACCCAGTAAAGAGGTAAGTTATTTCCAACTTCAAAACTTTTAAAAGAAAGGAAATCTTCAGTTTCATGGGTATCTCATGAGGAAAAATATGGTAATTTTCAATAAAACGGAAAAAGATGACAGAATGGTTCGAGCCAGAGTTGCTACAGCTGTGTGATCTCATAACAAAAAGAGTGCAAACATCAGCAAATATGGGTTTCATTTCAAACTATAACTCTACTGAACCTACTTAAAATGTTATCACAATCAAGAAAGCATCCTTATCACATATTTTTAAGATCACAACCACCAAATTGTTAATTGTGTTTGAACATTATACCTCAATATACGAGCATTAAACAAGTTCAATGCTAAGACTGAAACAGATTACATGCAAATTTAAAGCTTACATTTTTGTGATCAAAATTCAAGTCTATAATACAACTAGTGTTCGAGATTTGGTATCAAGAGGGTCAAACTATAAATGGAATCTCAAAACATTAATCTCTACCATGTTGAAGCCCCAAGAAATCCATTACGCATAAAAATTTGTTTAGCATCTTATAGAACAGCTTGTGGTCCAAGTGGAACAAGCAAACATCTGATACCCCAATGCTGACCCCAAAAATAGCATCAGCATCAAAAAGATTCTCAAGGAAGGCCAATAACTAAAACTACCAATATCTTCCTACCTGGGATTTAAGAACAGTTTAACTGCAATGCTCCTACTATATGAATATCTATCATAAAAGCATGCAAGAAAACCAATGATTAATGGAAGCATAGAGGCAAACATTACCCTGTTAAAAGCAGGCTGGTAATCCGCCGGAGCTCCACCCTTTTCACCACCAAATTCACCAGGAGGCCCTCTAGGTCCACCACGGTATCCATCCCTATCACCAAATCTCGGCCTGTCTCCTTCAAATCTTGGCGGGCCACTGAAAAACAAACATTAATTATACAACAAAATAGAAAACTAAGAGAAAAGAGCAGAGCAGTATTAGATAATTACCGAGGACGGTCTCCTGGAGGGCCACCCATGGGACGTCCAAGTGGCTTAGCTGACTTCTTGAGAGTAGCAGGCACAATGTCGGAAGGAAGATTCAAGTAAGTCCTGAGGAACTCGATCCCATCGTTCGTGAGATACCAGTAATAGTGCATCCACGCAAATGTCTCACGTACATATTCCTTTGATTTAAAGCTTTGCATCAGCTTAATCACCTGCAAGTTCGGCACATCGATCTCCGGATGCTTTGCCAAATTGTAGTCCTTCTTGGCAAAGCAAACTCCCTCTATATGTTTAATAAATGCATACCAAACAAAAAATCAATCACCATGAAACGCGCAGCATACATAGATATACGCATAAAGAGGGAATAATTAGAACCTTGAAAGAGGTACTTGGAGATGGCCTTACGATTCTTATCAGGAATAATCTGAAAGATAGCAACAAAAATGAATGTAAAACCGTAATCTCACATGACGTTAAGCATTGTTCTCTTTCTAAAAAATTAGAGACGATCGTGATGAAGACGAAGAAGAAGAGTTACCATGGTTGCTGTTTGGAAAGGGGAAGGCGGAAGAGATCAGAGGAAATGGTTTTCTTCTCACAATCCGCGCAGCATCAGAAACCCTAGAATTAGATAAATAAATAAGAAGGATAATTTGGTGAGGCCCAACTGAATGGGCTTTTACACTTTTATTTATTCTGGGCTTCTAAAGTGTATATTTATCTATACTATATTATAAAGCATTTGGCTAAA
>NW_020202713.1:25699-29501 GCF_001531365.2 Cynara cardunculus var. scolymus
ATATGTACTTATGTTCTTTTGTTCGATGTTGATAATTAATAGTTGAAATTAACCTGCTTGAGTTATTTCCACTGTGACAGTGTGTATAAATGGGAGGGTGACCAGAGTAGTGTTACATTGATCCATCTGAGAGAACACAATTATGTGGTCTTAATAAAACAAATTGTGGTATAATCAGAATATAACATGATCAAAGGGATTAAACCACAAGTCTGGACGCAATGGTCCAGAGTTAAGGACTTTATCAATTTTCCCAAGTTTGGACGCACAGTCCTAAATAAAAAGTGTTTGTATGGATGTAGTTGGTGTTTTCTCTTGATCAAAATTGTTTAATTATAGTTCCAAATGCTATTGTCAATATGTCAAAGCTTGCTTTCTTCCAATCCTGCTACTTTGCACAAATCATTAAAATTGATCCATGTTCTTCTGCTTTGGGATTGTGTTTGGATAGTGCAAGCATATGATATGTGTCATGATACATCGCACTCCTCAGTGAATTTTTAAAAAGTGGTAGCTAAAGGGACGGTTTTGTGTGTAAAAATCAGCACCTAAAGGGGTTGTTTTGTTGCTAAAAATCAACAGCTATGGGGTTGTTTTGTGGCTAAAAATCAGCCGCTAAAGAAGTTGTTTTGCAGATAAAAATTCAGCAACCATAGGGACTGTGTAGGCCCGAAATCGGCAGTTAAAGGGACTGTTTTAGGATTGTTTAAGCTGTCCTAGGGGGCTATTATCAAACGTTGAAAAGTATTAGACATTAGGCACTCAAAAGTATTAACCACTCTCACTCACATACATAAACCACCTCCATTTTCATAACTGTAGTGATGTACATATATCCTGTTTACATTAACATATAACCTGTTTCCATTTATCCTTTCTGTGTGATCATGGGACATGCAGTACATGTATGCATGCATGATAATTTGAATTATTTGATGCAACATGTTAAATATCTGCATGTATTCCTATTTATGTGTAATTCTACATGTTAAGGAAACGAGAAGTAATCTATTATCGTAAAGAAGGGAGAATTTATTGCTATAAGATCTGTTATTTAAAAATAGATGTTGAAGGATAAAAGTTAAGTAGATCATAGGAGACATACACGTTTCAAATGCGCCATAAGAGAGTGCAAAAAAAATCCAAAAAGGCTAATCAACTCTTATTTAGATTGACAAGTATATCATGCAATTTTTGGTGTATGAATGTAGTGGTTATTTCTTAAAAGTTTGTTCCAATTTGGCTTCTTTGATTGTAGCCGCTGCTTGTGATCTGAACCCAAACTCACCAGCCAACTCAAAATTTTGCAGCTCATATATTTCGCAGTTCAAGCGGCTAAGAGAAACTTTGTACGCAAATCTATTGTTTCAGGTGCTGTCTGTTTTAGCAATCTAACTTTATCTACATTTTTTTTGCATGTTTCTGAACAATTTCTGCATCTTGAATGCCTTTATTAGTTGACAAATAAGATGGGACAAATTGTTGCATACGATGCGCTTTAGTGAGCACGTTTCTGAACAAATTTTGCATCTTGAATGCCTTCATCTTGAGGCCCCTAAGTTGTATTAACGACCAATATAAATGTGATATGCCTTGATTATATGCACCTTATTCATGAATGGCCTTTGGTACTGTGGGAATGTCTAGATGTGCACCGGATTAACCTTCAACTTTATATATTAGTTGACTTGTAAAATAACCACACAAACTCATGATTCAAGGCCAGACTAATGTTTCCGGATTGTGATTTACACGCGCTGCATCGCGCGGGTACACCACTAGTATTTCTACATTAATTTGGTTAAGCTTTTTAAGTAAGGGGTCAAAATGTACATATTAAATCTTGAAGGGCCAAACACAAAAATCATATAACAACTTCTCCTAACTCCATCCCTTCCTTAGATCAAGATCAACACCGTTAGATCTCCCTTACCTCTCCAAATATGTCTTCTCTCTTTGTTGGACCCTTACCCCTCTCTTTTTCTCTCCAAACCAATTGAAGTCCTAATCCCTCACCTATATATGTACACACACAAGATCTTAAGGACCTTGGTACCGAGTCCCCTTCCATTGATCCGTTACACCTTCCATCTTTAGTGAAACTCACAACCTCTCAGTCTCGTGAACCCCTGTGATGGAACTCCATCATTGGAACTCCATGTGTGCTTTGTTTGTGTTATGTGTGCTCTATGATACATACGATATGTAGCTTGTAGGGGCACAGGAAGATGAAGGAAGACGGATGGGTGGCGGGTTGTCAGAGAGTAAATAAGAACAGCGGTTTACAGGAGTGTAGGGTGGTTCAAGGATGAATAGAGGTGGAGTTCACAGTTTGCCATTGGAGTTTTATGAGTTTGCTTGGTTTTGTTCCCTCCCACTGACGATTGTTAAAAAAATCAGCTAAAAGAGATATAATTTGGTCTTTTTTTTTATTCTTATGTTTATTTTTTATTATAAATAAATAATTATATATATATATATATATATATATACACTCTTATAATAAATAAGTAACTTGGGTGACACGAGTCATATTATGATGAGTCGGTTTTCTTGTTTTCCTACCTAAATATGTATCTAGACACAATTTATATTAGTGGTTCAATTAGACTCAATTGAATGTATCTAAACACAATTTACATTAACAGTTCAATTATACTCATTTGATTTACATGTGTCATTTTATTCAATCAATCCCACTAATTTAGAATGCAATTGATTTTATTCTTAGGTTAATTAATTCGTATGTAAACTGATTCTCGAAAAAAATAGTGTTTACTTCTAAGTTTAAATTCAATTTACTGATATAGTTTCATTTCTAAATGCAATTTTATTCTAGGGTTGATTTCATTTTATTCTAAATTTAATTTACTGAAAAGTTTTACTTTAGAGTTATTTCAAGAGAACAAATCTGAAGTCATTCTTCAGAGTTAGCTCACCCAAACTCTGAGTCTGAATTCTGAAGTCTTCTTTTTCAGACTTAAAAGTCTGAACTCTGAAGTTTTTTTATAGACTTAGAAAAAGAAGTTTGAAGTCTTATTTTTCAGACTTAGAAGTCTGAACTCTGAAGTCTTCTACAATTCTGAAAAATACAAGTTTGAAGAGTCATTTTTCAGAGTTAGCTCACCCGAATTCTGAAGTCTTTTTTTTGGACATAGAAGTTTGAACTCTGATATAATGTGATTGATTTTATACTTCAGAGTTATTTCACAAGTACAAGTTCGAAGAGCCATTCTTCAAAGTTTTATTTCAGAATTATTTCCAGAGTACAAGTCTAAAGACTCATTCTTTAGAGTTAGCTCATCCGAACTCTGTAATCTTCTTTTCCAGACGAAGCACCATGAAGAGCCTCTACATAGTGCATGCAGAGCTTCTGGTTTGCCTATACAGAGCTCTGAAGTCTGAAGAGTTTTACTTCAGAGTTATTTCAAAAGTACAAGTCAGATATATTATCGTACTTTCGATTATCATTCATAAATGTAAGATAAGTTCATGACATGATTTAATTTTTCAAATTACCCTGTGTAATACACGCAATACTATCTTATTAAGCAAATTTAGCAAAAGTCTTAAAGTCTTAAAATACTAAATGACCAATATACCCTTTTCACTTTTTCACCCCTTCCTCTCCTCACATACATTCACCCCCTCACATACACTCATCCTCTCAAATTCAACCGATTTTTTTAAAATTATAATTTTAAATTTACATTTTATATCTTTATAATTAGTTAATTAATTACTTTACGTCCTTTACTTTTAAATGTTTCATTTTAAACCTTTATCAAATTAACATACATAA
>NW_020202714.1:0-2175 GCF_001531365.2 Cynara cardunculus var. scolymus
GAAAAAGGAAAAGCCTTTAACTTTATAAGGTCCTCCGTGACCTCGGCCGGTTTCATGCTCAAGCAAACAATATGGAATTGCTTTAAATGCTTATTAGGGTCCTCGTTCTCTAACCCGTGATATGTGGGTAAGAGATGGACCAAGCCAGTCTTAAGAACAAAGTTTTGATTACCTGGCGGATACCTGATACAAATTGGAGTTTGAGCAACGTCTTGAGTTGCCAATTGACGTAAAGTCTGTTCATCGGCCATGTTGACGTTCGGATTTTCCTCCTCTTCTTCATCAGATTCCGTCTTTAGTTCCTCTACTTCGCTTTCGGACTCGGATGGTAATTCAATATCCTTCCAGATGTTGATTACCGGTGAACTTGAAGATTCGCCTTGCGCCTTCCGAAGCCTAGCTAGCTTCCTGAATCGCTTGGCTGTCCGTTCGATTTCTGTGTCTATGGGAATAGGCGTACCTGTACGTGACAATCTAGGCATAAACCGTTAGAAACACCGAGTCCCCGGCAACGGCGCCAAAAATTTGATGGATGCCGAGACCACCCGATAATAAATTCCAACTACAAGCTAAATTACAACCAAAATTGTAATAGCGGTAAGTCGGGTCGAATCCACAGAGACTAGGTTTAACTTACTATGTCTAGAAAAATCAAATACAAAGCGACGACTTAAAAGTAATTAAAAGGGGGGGGGGGTTTGGATTTGATTAATTAGACTAAACATGCGATTAAAATTTATTATAAACAATGAGAACGAAATCCAACATTAGATCACTCTCGATATGATGTAAATACTTATCAGCGATCTCGCAAACGTAAAAAGATAGGACAAGCTCAAGTCGGGTATGGTTATCAACAAGCTCTAACAACCTTCGTTTTCTCGTAACTAGACATTAGATAAAATCAGTTCTTTAGCTAAATCTTAACTACAAGTGGAACAATGAACAAGCTCTCAACATCCCAAACGTAATTAGCTTTAACGAATTAGAAAACACCGACTCAAATAATTAAGCTCATATGCTCGGCTTAATGTCACTTTGATTATGAGATTTCAAGAACTCAAATTGAAAACTTTATTGAATTCAAAAAGTTCCATTGTTACCCTATCAAAGCCACAAGACAATTACGTATCTAATGTTTTGAATAACAAGCATTCATAGGACTGTTAACTAATCGGCCAATTTAATTAACGTTCAAATGAAATTAACGATTAACCTAGAAATCACACAAATAAACTTGTCCCAACCAATTACAACGACATCTCACAGTAGGAAAACATCAAAATCTAAAGTTAACTAATGTTGGAATAAATAAAATTAGCCAGACATCGCTAAACTAGGTTACCGACTCAAAAGATTGTTAAAGATTTACCGGAAGAATAACGGGAGATTGATGAGAAATCTTGCTCCTTCGATCGATGCCTCTCCCTCTTCTTGCTGTCAATCGACAGCCCCTCGATAACCTGCTGTCCTCGACAGCTTTCTTTTCGATGACATCCCCTTCCTCTCGACTTTTCTCCCAATCAAACCACCTCCTGGACAGCCTCTTTGCTTCCTCTTTTATCCACCGACTTTGCTCCCTCGATCCCTCTCTGCCCACGTCTTCCGTCTCGCTGCCCACGTCTTCCATCTCGCTACCGATTTCTCTCGATCTCTTGCACCTCGTTCTCTCCCTCTCGCTACTGATCTGGGCTGGGCAGCAGCCCTGCTTCTCTTCTTTTCTTTTCTCTTTTCACGGGCTGTTGTTGCTGGGTTTTTATTTTTATTTTTTTTATGTTGCTGGGCTGCTGGTGCTGTGGGCCTCTTTTGTTGGGCTGTTTGTTGGCGAGGTCAACAAGAAAACAAAAGAAAAAAATAAACAAATGATCAATTTGTTATTTTTTTCTTTTCCAACTTAAATTTCCTCAAATAATTAAAACTAAATTAGAACTTTTAACCATCTAATTAATTTTAATTATTAGGAAACTTTAGCATAAAAAATATATTTATAATTGACACTTATCATGATTCTTAGTTTAAAAGTTTCATATAAGTGTTAAGTTTATAATCCAACTTGAATTTCTGCAGAACACTTAGTAGAACTCTTTAAATAAGTATTTTACTAACATGGTGTAATCTGCCATTCAGTTGTGATATATTGTATTGCATAAATTATTTGAATCATTATTGCATGTC
>NW_020202714.1:4080-8344 GCF_001531365.2 Cynara cardunculus var. scolymus
GCCCATAACCGGTTATAGAGTACCTATACCGGTCCTATTATTTTCGACCGGGACCGGGACCGGTTACGCCGGGACCGGTTATGGCCGGTTATGAGAAATGTGAGGACCGATTGGGACCGGCCCGGGACCGGCCCGGGACCGGTTTTTGGCCATCTCTAGCGGGGTGTGACATACATCCATCATTATTAAAATATTATATAAATTTATCATTCTAATACACGTTTTAGAAAGAATTTACATAAAATATTAACAATAATTCAATCTAATTGGTGAAAATCAATAATAAAAATCTCTCAAGTTTTAGAGAATTCTTTAAATTTAAAGTTTTCTTTTAATTTTCTCTATTTCAAAGAATAATACAAAGAATATGTTGGAGTGAAATAGAGAATAAAAATCTAATTTTCTCTATTTTAAAAAATCTCCGATCATCCTAAACATTCACCATCCTAATTCTAGATTATTTAGGAGAAACGGAAAGTTAATTTTTGAAACTATAAATATTTTGAGAACCATGAAAACCAACTATCCATGATGAATACATCTAAATATTCAACAATATCATGCATTTTCATCATTGCATATCAATCACGATATTCTCATGAATAAGTGGTATTCAAAATATTTATTCTAAAATGAAACTGCCCCTTTAATAAAATAACATTCTATTTTTCTAAATGAACCTTTTAACACTAGAAGAAGTTCTCTTTCCTAATACAATAATGTCTCAAAATCTATCAAAAGAAAGGTATTGTAAAAAAACCCGTCCAATTCCTGGGTGCTACACATCTCAAGTTCTAAGAAAATTGATGTGGGATTGTTCTTACAGCATTAAGTTATCTTACAGTCATCAGTCCTTTTTCTTCTCTAGTAACCAGAACTACCTTGGTCTAAACCTCCATCAAGCAGCTCCGGTTGTTACTAGTCTAAGCAAGAGTTATTTAGGAGAATATCTCTCTAACAGATTTCTTTTAAATGCATGATCTTCCACAACATTTTAAGGCACTCTAGGTCAGGAATATGTTAGACAGACACATTTTTAAATCTATCATAAAGTCGTGCATTTTAAAGAAATATGTCAGAAGGTTATTCTCCCTAATAACCCATCTACTAAGCGATACCCTCCGTACCTTTCATTTGTGAGTATAAGTTGAATGATCACCGAGTGAATCTCATGGGTGGCTTAAAATTATTTAGGAGAATAACTTTGTAACATATTTTTTTTAAATGCATAAACTTCCAACACATTTTGAGGCATTTTTGTGTTAGAAGAGGCGTTCCTAAATCTATCAGAAGGTCATGCATATAAAAAAAATCTGTCAAAAGGTTCTTCTCCTCCTAAATAACCCGTCTACTAAGCAATATCCTCTGTACCTTTCATTTGTGAGTAAAGTTGAACGATCACCATGTGAATCTCAGGGATGGCTAGATGGGATGCATCTCCTCCCACAAAATAATGTACTATGTTGTTGATCTCCATCCAACTAAACGCTGTTTGCTTCTTGACTTGGTTTTCCTTCATCAAACGTCTCACTTCAGTCACTTTTCTCCACAAATTGGATGCGGCGTAAATATTAGACAACATAACATAAGCCCCAGAGTTTTTAGGATCCAATTTCATGATCTGCTGTGCAGCTAATTCTGCTAGCTCAATATTCAAACTAAAACGACAGCCTGCAAGAAGGGAACCCCAAACTCCCAAATCGGCTTCAAATGGCATCTTCAGAATCATCTTATAAGCATTCTCAACGTGACCAGATCGACCCAAGATATCAATCAAGCAAGCATAGTGCTCAGACCTAGGTGCCAAATTGTAATTGTTTTTCATGGAGTCAAACCAATATAAACTCTCCTTCACCATACCTGCATGACCAATACAAGTGAATGAAGTCCAAGGTGAAAGGTTAGAAGCTTGTTCTTGTGCAGTACCCTTTTTCCAAAAAAAAAAAAAGGAAAAGGGCAAAAATTGTAACAAATTTGGTTTACTTCCTTTTTAGTGTGACAGAAAAAATCTTACCAAAGGGTCATTGGCCAGCAGTACCTAGGGTATCGGTAGATCCCAA
This sequence comes from Cynara cardunculus var. scolymus, assembly GCF_001531365.2. Classification (NCBI taxonomy): domain Eukaryota; kingdom Viridiplantae; phylum Streptophyta; class Magnoliopsida; order Asterales; family Asteraceae; genus Cynara; species Cynara cardunculus. Next base: position 6,141 of record NW_020202714.1, read on the forward strand.
CCTCCCTGGGTTCATGCTCACCAAAAGCGAGGAGTGTGTGTTAGTTTTGCCATATATAAAATTTACATACTCGAAATTTTTTCCTCAATAAATGCAACATAGTCCAAACTTTCCTATTTTGACCGGTAAATGCTGAACTTGTAACATTTAAAGACACAGATACCCGAAGGGTATGAGCACCCAAAATAGGTACAAAATAGGAAATTTGTTACATTAAATAGGAAAGATTGATACTATGTCACATTGATCCAGAAAAAAAAATATTTGTTACACCAAATGGGCATTTTAATGCATTTTGCCCGAAGGAAACAACAAGGAATCATAGAACAAACTTTCACATACCTGCATGACCAAAAGCAGAGAGTAAACTAAGAAAAGTTATCCCATCTGGTTCAATTCCATGCAATTCGATCTTTTTGAAAAAGCAGAGAGCTTTCTCGTAGAGTCCATGCTGTGCAAAAGCAGCAATGATTGTGTTCCACGAGACAATGTTCGGACAGCTAATATGTTCAAAAGCTGCCTCAAAGTCGGTAAGACATCCGCATTTGCTGTACATAGTGATGAGAGCGTTTCCCACAGAAACATGTGTGTCAAACCTATTTTTGAACACAAGTGCATGAGTTTGTTTGCCTTGTGTTAGTGATGCAAGGCTGGAACATGCAGCAAGGATAGAAACAAGGGTGTATTGATCTGGTCTTAAGCGACTACGAATCATATCTACGAGTAGTCTTAGTGCTTCCTCACCTCTTCCATTTTGAGCATAACCTGAAGATATATAAATTGTTATTTTTGTTTTTGGTTAACAGATTCACACGAGCGTTTCATCATGCTCCAATTTACCTGTTATCATAGCATTAAAAGAAACATCATCTCTGGATTGAATTTCTTCGAACAACATCCTAGCATCTTCCATCTTTCCTTCTTTGCAGTAACCGGTAATCATAGCCGTCATAGCAACTACATTCTTATATGGCATCCGACCAAAGACTTCTCTAGCCTCATCAACTTGATCACTTTCCACATACGCACTGATCATCACGGTCCAAGAAACTTCATTTCGGCCTGGCATGGACTCAAATAAGTCCCTTGCTTTCTTAATGTCCCCTTTCTGTGCATACCCATCAATCATGGCCGTATAAGATATCACATTTCTCCTTGGCATTTGTTCGAAAAGCTTAACAGCTTCCTCAATCCTTCTATGCCTAATAAAGCCCGAAATCATAACATTCCAAGAAGCTATATTTTTCTCAGGCATCTCGCTGAAGTACACAAATGCAGCATCTATCCTACCATTTTCGACACAACCAGCGATCATCGAGTTCCAAGATACTACATTTCTTATAGGCATTAAATCAAATAATCTCTTGGATTCTACAATATACCCATTTTTCCAATAGCCAGTAATGACCGCGTTCCATGAAACAACGTCTCTTGTAGGCATTTCGTCGAACAGTTTGCGGCCAAGGTCCATTTTCCCAGCACGGCAGAGCTTACCGATTCTGATATTTGAAGTGTAAACATCTCGACATGAATGGTAATAACGATTGATGCAAGGAATAGATGAATTGATGGAAGAAAGATTTTGAAGAGTTACTCGGAAAAGCCAAAAGACAAGCATCCGGGTATGGGGTAAATTACCAACAACTGGCAACTTATTAAAAAAAAACAAATTATAAGTATGCTACAATTTCTACTTATTTATTATTAGAACTGAATTCTTTAAAAATAAAATATATCTTGATTTTAATATTTATTTATTTTAATTAATTTTATAATATAATTTTAAAAAAATAATAATATTTTTATATTTAAATAAAATATAAATTTTAAGACCCCATCAAAATTTATATTAATATTAGTATCAAAGTAACAATTTTAAAAGATTATCAGGTTTTTTATAATTTTTAAGTTCAGTTTTTCATTATAATTTAATTTAGTTTTTGTAAAGTAATTAATTTATTTCATGTTTAATAATATAATATTTTTTATAAAGACAATTTCTATTTTAAATTTTTAATTACTAGAAGAGTACTCGCGCAATGCAGCGAGATACATCGTGTTTTTAATATTTCATTTTATTCTTTATCTCAGTCGATGTTATAGTATGACTTTATGTGATTTTGAGAAAGCGATGATGTTTTTATTTTTGAATAAAATATATGTTTGACGATATCATAAAAATTTGACAAAAATATATCGATATT
>NW_020202714.1:11954-16473 GCF_001531365.2 Cynara cardunculus var. scolymus
TTAAGTAATATACATTATTAAATAATTAACGATACATTCTAAATGATTTTAAAAGTTTAACTCAAATGCTTTATAATATAATATAAATTATTTGTATTTCATAAAGATTGAATAAATAAAATATAAAAACTTACAAGCAACCATTAAACGGGCCAAAAACATGTATGTCAATTTTTAACTTTTTAAATTGAATTATTATTTTGACTAGAAGGGTACTCGTACAATGCAGTGAGATACATCTCGATTTTAATGTATTTTTTTTGTCTCAGTCGATGTTATATACGTTTTTATGCGGTTTTGAGAAAACAATAATTTTTTTATTTTTGAATAAAATATAAATATGAAAATATCATAAAAAATGTCGAAAAAAATATTGATATTAGTATCAAACTAACTATCTAAAATTTCTCTTTTTTTGTGTATTTCTTTAATTCATTTTTTTTTATTTTTGGTTTATAATATAATTTTTTATAAAGATAATAATTAAGTATTTTGTTAGAAGTTAATGACTATCCTAATTATGTTTTAGATTTTTTATATTTAAAATGAGATGTTTATTCTCTATTTGATTATGTTTATCTGGAGTTAGTTATACAAATTCAAAGATGAAGCTTTAATAAGTTGTACTTACACACAATTTACTTGTAATCTTGAACTTTAAGTAATATGCATCAATAAATAGTATTTTATGCATAAAAAATGGTTTTTAAGAGTTTTGGTCAAATATTTTATAATATAATATAGATAATATAAATTTGATTATTATATTTAAATTTTTTATAAAAAACAACCAGAACATATCAATGCATTTTAATACATATACTCTACATACTTCATTTGTATGATGTTTTCTAAATCAAACAAAACTTTCATTAATGAGTTTTTAAATGGCATATATAGTTCATAAACCGGGATAAGATGATAGCTAAGATGTTTATGCTTATGTGTGAGCATCTCTTTTAGCTCGTCGCCTAGTAAAACAAAATAAATAAGATTCAGTTGAAGAAGTAATGTGCGATAACTTGAAACAATATCTTCAAATTCCCTGATCTCCAAAGGAATTGACAGCAACGACAACTTATTGAACGTCGAACTCAAAGATCACTGTATGATACCCAAGTGTTGGAAATTTAAGTGAGGATGGAGGTTTTCCTCTATCCACATTGGTGGGAAGACAAAAGATAAAGGACTTTATAAGTCTTTACCTACAATCGGGCCTTGAATATGTTGGTGGGTTTATTGTGGGGGTTATAAGTGGAAGGTCTGACGGGCATGGCCGAGGGCGTAGGCGTGTGGAGGCTCTTTGCACTTTATTACAGATTATGGAGATAAGTAGATAATTATTTACTAATTAAATGTTGTTATTTAGCAGTAATAATCTTTGTTTTTATCATATTAAAATTCTGAAATTTAAACTTTAAAAAACGTTTTTTTGGAGATAAATTCAGTTGGAGAATTAGTCTCCCAACTAACCCATCTTTCCCGATTCTTGTGGAGAAAGTTGGGGGATTTAGGAGTTTAATTCCAGTATAAATATCGAGTTAAATCCTCTCCTAAAATACACATAAAAGATTGATCTCTCTTCTTTTTTCTCGCTTATTCCGTGTTACATCCCTGTCATCAAAATTCTGCATCTACTTTGCTCTATTTCATTGTCATAGATGTTGACAATCGGAATACCATAACTGCATCGAATCATGAGGCTTTGCGACTTGAGACTCACAACTTTAGGAGTGGTCATATAAATTTTTTAAGGACAAGCTTATTCCATGCAGATTTTGCTACACATCGTTACCAACTTGTTGGTTTTAACTTTGTGTATTAGTTTTAATTTTTGTTCACTAAGTGAACAAATCTGCTTCTACCATTTTCTTCTATTGAATCTATCGTGAAGGATAACTTTAATTAGTGTGGTGTAATTTGGTTTGAAGTTTCTATTTCAGATTTTAAAGTTATCATCTTGATTGATAAAACTTTGAACTTTATTAGATTTATTTATCTTATGTTTATTAATAAATATTTAATCTTTATTAATAAAGGTTTAAATTTTATTGATTTCTAACTAATATAAATTATTTTTTTCAACAATCTTAAAGGTTTTATAATGGAATACGGATACGTTTTCAACTTTCGTTAAATGAATCAAGAGCTTGTGAAACTTGAATAGTTTCGACGGGGGCAATTATACCAATTGCACTATAAAGGTGAAGTTCATGCTGATGGTATTGAAACTCTACTGTGTTTGGACCCAAACCTGATACCCATTTATGGAAATCCGGTTTCCGAAAAAGGAAAAGGACCGGATAAGGTAGAATAGTCGAATTGGAGAAGTAGAGACTTATCTGCAAGAAGGAAGAAACCTTGGCCAGCGAACATATTAAAAATGTCTTGTCTGACCGGTTACTTGATTTGTTCTCCCTGATTATTGATCTAAGAGAGCTATGAAAAGCCTTGGAATTCAAGTATAAGGCACAAGAAGATGATACAAATAAATATGTTGTGTCTCAAGACTTGAGATTCCAAACGGTTGATGACAAACCAATTTTGGAACAAGTACATGAGTTTCAGGTTTTGGTAATAAATTGAAAATGCTTTCCATATCTCTTCCTGAAATCTTCCAAGTGGGGACAACCATTGATAAAATTGCCTCCATCATGGAAGGACTTTTCAAAACGAATGATGCATAAATTTGAAGATTATTCTTGGATGATCTGCTCAAACATTTGACAATCAAGGAAGAAGTTTGTAATCAGGATAAAAGAGGCAAGTCAGATTTGAATGCTAACATCGTACAGGCTGAAAGCAAACGAAAGGGAAGGGCTGGAGTTTCAACCAAAAAGTGGAATTTGGGTCCACAGAAGAAAAAGCTTCAAGAGATCGGTTAACAATCTAATCTAGGGAAACAATTTAAGATGGTAAGTAAGTGTCATGTCTATGGAGAGACGAGATACTATGCTTGTGAATGTAAGCAAAGGAAGTCTAGCCTACCAGCTGCAACCACAATTGATGGCATTCAACATCTTGTGGCAACCCAACATATGGATGAGAACGGTGTTGAGCTAAAAATGTTGTATTCATGTCATGTGCTAAAAAATAGTTTTACATTGCTTTGTAGTGTAGTCTTAATCCTTTGTAGTTAGTTTGTTTCTTTGTAATCCTTTAGTATAAATAGGATGTTTAGTTAGTTGGGGTGGTAACCTTGTGATCATAATCATTACATGAAATCTTTGAGAGCTAAACCTTTTGAGAGACACCATCTTGTGTCAAGAACTCTGTACTTCAAGAACATCAATACACATACCGAAATATTTGATCTATTCTTGTGTTATTGATCTTGATTAATTTTGTAATTATGACTTGAATCTACGCTAACAATTCATATCAGAGCAAACAAATTCGTATCTTGATTGGTTTTGGACTTGAATTAACATTGAATTCTTGAATTTTTGGATCGAAACTTTTTGTTTTAAGTTCGAAAACTGTTTTGATCAATTTGATCAAATTGGGTCGTTTTGATCTATTTTTGGTTTAATTGGTTATCAAAACTATTTATGTCATCTTTGCGAACCATTATGTGCAATTTATTTCAAGAAATTTGGAATTTTGAGCAATTTTAGTGATATGTTTGGAGTTTCTGTTCGAAGTCGTGTTCATCGCTCGTTGAATATTCATCAAGCGATATTCTTGTTGCTCATCGCCCATTGGATCTGTTTTGGATCTTCATCGCAAAAAGAAATAGAAGATACACTTATGTTGATCCTCTCTCATTAATTTGATGATAATTCATTTTACCTATCGAAGGATAGTGTTTCTGTTTATGAAGTTCCAACGATCATCACTGAGTCTGTTTAGTGATCGCTGAACATGTATTGTAACTCTCCAGTGACTCTTATACTTCAAGAAGACAAAAATCACACCAAAGAACCTTCAGCAATGTCGAAGATAGAAACTGAATATTAGAGAGTAGTGCGTTCGTGATCAGAGCGACATTCAGTGATTACAAGTTCATCAACATATGTGTGAAGACTGCACAAGTTTCGGCGAATGCTGAAGAGACCTCCAACGTCATCCCACCATTCAACGATCAAATGAAGCTTATCATGCATATTTGTTTTTGTCTTGTCCTTCCATACACTAAGGACAAACCCATTTTCTAGAGTATAGTACTGTATGGAGCCATTCAGTTGACTCTATAGTACTCACCAACTCTATGAAAAGATGTCTGCTCATGAATAGGGCTGTAAACGAACCGAACGAACATGAACGAAGGCTTGTTCGTGTTCGTTCGTTTAACTTAACCGAACAAACGAACGAACACGAACGGTAAACGAACGAAAATAATTGTGTTCGTGTTCGTTCGTTTAGAAATCCAATGTGTTCGTGTTCGTTTATGTTCGTTCGTTAACAAGTTAAATGAACGTAAACGAACGAACATAAACGAACATGCCTAAATGAACATAAATGAACATAAACGAACATAAACGAATAGTCTTAACGAACATAAACGAACATGCCTAAA